>NC_091014.1:4260000-4412500 GCF_041296385.1 Aphelocoma coerulescens | reverse complement strand
GCTGGCAGACGTGTGCTTTGCTCTGTTGGCAGATGAGTAGGGCCACGGCCCAAGCATGGAGACAACTTTGAAGGAGCTACAAGTCTGCAAAACACTCAGGCATTTCCAGCTGGGAGGCTTTTCAATGCCCTCCAGCGAGGTTTTGGATGCTGGTGGGGAGAGGAGCCAGGTAAGAGAGGGAAAGCGCTGGTGTTTTTCAATCATTCCACCCACCACGGAGCGAGGCCAGCGCCAGGAACACATTTCATAACATCTCTGATGTTTTCCCCTCTGCAAGAAAGAGCTCTCAGTTGTGGTTCTCGCACTCAGATAAGATCACAGGATGCAGGGGCAGAGGGGAGGCACTGACTGGAACTACTGTAACTCGCACCGAAGCTCCTCGGTCTCAGGTAGGAGCCACGTGAGAGAAACACGTGCCATGGGAATTCAGGCAGGAGGGGCACTGGGGCTGGATCTTGTTTATTGTTCTTGCCTGGAAGGCCCAGCCTGGAAGGCGAGGGGGAGCTCTGGAGGACACAATGTACCCTGCTCCCTTCCTGTGTCCACCCAAAGGCAATTTATTCTCAAGCTGAGCCATGGCCCCAAAGCAAAATAAATTCCCATGTTGGGCTCCACACACAGAGTACTACAACTAAGGAAACCTTCAGTGCAAAATGCTTCCCATACAGGAAATGTTGATGGAAAATGATGGACAAGGGCTTGTCCCAGATTGTTGGCACTCCTGGCTGTAGCAGAGGGCTTCTTCTGCCCCTAGGAGGGGTTTCTATAGGGTTCACACTCTTGTTTTACCTTCAACTCTCCCTTTTGGGTTTCCCCACCTATGCGGCTTGTGCCCACAAAGCTCCCTCTGTCCTGGAACGACTCTGGATAGTTTAAGAAGGTCATGAGAAGGACTGGGAAGGATCCCTAGCTGTGGGGATGGGCTGTGTGCCCCATAACTCTGGTTCCCCTGTTGCCCAGGCCTGGGTCTCATGCTCTTGGTGTCACACTGAACCCCGTGTCCCAAGAGGAAACAAAGGTGTGTTGGTGGTGACCAGGGCTTCAAGCAAACCACAAATGGTACTGAACACCATCCTGTGTCTACAGGACCTGGGTCTTACTCATGCCCAATCAGGCCAGTGCCTTAATATCTTCTGGAAATAAACACAAACTGCAGAAATTCATAAAACTAATTGAAAATGCAGCACTGGCAGAGAGGATTTCCCCACTCAAACTCACTTTGTCTCTTCAAAATATTCCCTGGGGATGTTCAAAATCCTTTTCTTTTTTTCCCCCTTGGATTTAGAGGAAGAGGGAACAGGCAAGAGAACTGGAGATATTTATCCCTAATTATCTAAGCAGAAGAATGAAGATTAACCTCTTGCTGTCGTAATCTGAAGAGAGGGACAAGAATCTGTCTGTCCTGCACATTTTTCAAAGTAATGCAATGGAGATTGTTTGCTCCTGTCACCTCCTTACTGTGATGAGCTCATCAAACCAACCCCTCACAGATGTCTTCTGCATAAAAACCACCAGGGTCAGACACCCTCCACAGCCAGTGAAACACTTCTAGCACACAATTTCTCTGCTACACATCTGTGTTTGGAAAACTGAATCGAACACCATGATCAATAATCTGGGCAGTGACATAACTCACTCTGTGTCAGGCACCTTCATGTGACTGGTTGGATCCCTGCCCAGATTCTGTTGTCTATTTTAACTAAATCTCCTTTGGGCTCCTAAATCACAAGGAGACACCTCTGGATGCCTGCACTGGGTGCCTGTATCACAAGGAAGAATCTAATCCCTGAGTTGGCTTTGTGAGGTGGAAAGAACAGCATGGAACACCTCTGTGGTCTCTGAGCTCCACAGAAAGGAAGGAAAAAAAGGTAAATGGAAATTTCTCCTGCCTTGCCATTGGCCCTGGGATTTGCAGGTCCCTCAGTTTTCTGTGGACACAACAGGTGGGTTCATCACCACTGTAAAAATAGAAGTTGCTTTTAAACCAGATTAGATGATCTTTATGGTAGGTTGTGTTATGCTATTCCAACATGACTGTGCAAGAGCCCAGTGTTCCTCCTTCCTTGAAACAGCAGCACCAAGGAAAATACACTGATATCCTCCTACTTGGAAATGTGTGGAGCTTAAATCTGGAGAGGTGGAACTACATAGAATCACTGAATATCCTGAGCTGGAAGGGACCCACAAAGACCATTGAGTGCAGCTCCTGGCCCTGCACAGGACAGCAGCAAGAACGACCCCCTGTGCCTGAGAACAGAGCTACACTTTTCCCAAGGGACATCCAGTTAGTCAGAAATGGTCACTTGGTTTCTAAGCAGGCAGTGAGGACAAGGCAGATGCTCCAGGCACCCCAGACTGTGGATAACCATGAAAACTGCTGTCGGATCTGCTGGCACATCACACCATAACTTGTATCTGAAGAGCAAGGACCCTGTCCTGGGCTGATCTCCTTCACCAGAAAAATGTTTGCAGGCTGCTGGGTTTCGATATGTTCAAGTGGAAGAGCTATACTGCACCAGCCCTTCTGTTTATCTGATCCAGCTTTTACCAAGACTGCAACCCCTCCTTCTCAACAGGATGGAATTTGCTGGCACTGCTGCCAGCCTATTCCATCTTTTCAATAATTGCCATGCCCGTGCAGCATCCCAGGGTGTTGGCAGATGCTCTTCAGAGTAGGAGGGCATTGCTCTGCATGCCTTTGCCTTCATTAAAAAAATTCCCCAGAATTATTATATTAGCTCCTATTCCCAAAACATGACTGGACAGAGTTATTTAGGGTGAGCTGTATTACAGTGTTCTGCCCCAAAGAACTAACCACTGCTGAATGGTTCATGATTTGTTTATTGGGAATATTGCAGTCAGAGATCCCTGTCTCCCTACATGCTAGTCAGCTAGAAAGAAAACACTTGAAACACATATATCCATCACCTAAAGCATGTACAGTCTGAAAAAGATGAAATAAATAAAGAGAGGAAAGAAAACAGTGTGTAAGAGTGCAAAATTATTTACTTACAAAAGGCCTTGGGGCAAGCACAGAGAAATTCAAGGGCAAAACTGATGGTTTTACTTGTATTTTCTCAACCCAAAACTTTAGGAATTGGTTTTCAGGGCAGGTCTTTAGCAAGAGGGAGTGGGGCAAAGTACAAGTATTGTTTAGGTTTTGTGACTCTTTTGAACTTTCAAACTTAGAACAAAGTGTAGCCGGATATTTTTTTTGAAATTGGGGGTATCACGAAACATTCCTCCATGCAATTTAAGACATTGTTTGTACAAGCTAGATGCCCTGATTGATTTCTTTGACTTTGTAACTGAATGCAAGACTGTGTTATGCAAGCTTTAATTATTCTTATTTGGAAACAATTTTCTCTTTTACTTTCAGGGTTCTTTGGGGAATAGGAGGCAGCTCAAAACAGCAGGGTTTGCCAAAGCCAAAGCTAAGAAAATCTTCCAAAAAGTTTCACTCTGTTCTAAGTCTGTGTAGCAATTCTGATAAACTTTAATTTTGGCAGAAAAATGAGTCTTCTCCTAATCTTCTCTTGGGTACCACGTATTATCCCACCACCATTGCTTCAAAGTAAAACTCTCTGGGTATTTAGTACACATGAACACTTCAGGATACAACAGTTTCAAGAGAATAACATAAAGTTCACTGAGATTGGAGAAGCAAACATATTAACCTCAGGGTTTACACATTTTACAAGAAAAATAAAGGAGTGAAAAATGTCCAGCTGGCTGGAAATTCAACCAGAGCTGAATCCTAGTTTAAGCCTCTGCACCAAGGACTTGCCTACACTGGAACTCTAGTTGAAATACCATTCTGCTACAGCCACACTGATTTTGGTATATGAAGCACTTCTGTATACATCAGCAACATTTATTCTAAATGCCATGAGGACATGTCCCTGAGATAGTAGAATCATGAGTATTTAATCTTTCCACTTTGAGCTGTGCCATTCAGCAGAATATGAACATCCTACAGCTCTGGGAGAGGTTAGCCTTCAAGAACAGCAGATAGAGAGATGATATTTTTAATTTGAAGGTTTCACTCCAGATTCTTCTTCAGACCCAAATGAATATGGTGACAGGCAATAGTTTTATTTTTTGTACAAGATAAAGCTAAACTCAGCTGAGCTTTCAGGTTGTTTCCTTGTTGGGTTTTTGGTTTACCTTTCTTTTCTGTAATGAAATTCATAGAATCACAGAATGGCCTGGGTTGGAAGGGATCTTAAAGTTCATCTCTCCCAAACCCCTTTCCATACTCTGAAGCATGTACACAGCCTTGCAATCGGTCCCATCCCTCAAGCACTCTGTTCCTAATGGCATGAAAGCAATTTTCTGAGGAAAGCTATGGCAAATAGGAGCACTGGGAATGTCCTAAAGGTTAATCAGCTTGCTTTATGTCAACCTCCATCTTGTCCACCAGGTCCCTGTTGCACATCTGGGCATTGTGCCTGGAGGATCTGTCTCTACACCATTGCTGGGGGAGTGATGCCTCCCTGTATGGACTGGGACAGACTTAACCTGCTGTGGAACATGATGTGTGATGGTGTCTGGACATCCTGACAAGGTGTTGCGGTTGGGTTCTTCCTTTCTTT
Organism: Aphelocoma coerulescens; assembly: GCF_041296385.1. Taxonomy (NCBI): domain Eukaryota; kingdom Metazoa; phylum Chordata; class Aves; order Passeriformes; family Corvidae; genus Aphelocoma; species Aphelocoma coerulescens. Next base: position 4,407,905 of record NC_091014.1, on the reverse strand, counting down.
CCCATTTTCACAGCAAACAGCAAAAATATCAACCTCTCTTTATCCAAATTTTGGACATTTCCTATCACTACATGTTCCAGGTGACTGGGCACACCCAGCCAAGAAAAACAGGGAGCAACCTGGCCTAGAGGAAGGTGTTCTTGCCCATGGCAGGGGGTTGGAACTAGATGATATTTAAGGTCCCTTTCAAACCGAAACATTCTATGAGCCTATGATAGTTTGATTCTATGATTCTATGATTCTGTGATTCTATGATCAGGGGCAGCTGTTCCAAAGTTTGTTTCATCCAAGCTGCTCCTTGCAGCCCCATCCCACACACCCACTCTGTGCTTTGCAAAGGACACTACATTCATCCCCTTCATGCCCCTGCCCAACCACAGCTGCAGCACCAGGAAATTTTGGACCAGACCAAGGAGGGAAAGCCACCTCCGTGTTGTCCTGTGCCAGGCAGCCTTTCCCAACCTTTCACAAGGTTTTTCTGAGATGATGAGCTTTTCCAGACCAGACAGTCCTGTCTCATGCCTTGAGAGTCTGGAGCACATCTTATGAGGAGCAGCTGAGGGAACTGGGATTGTTTATTCTGGAGAAAAGGAGGCTCAGGAGGGACTTTATCACTCCCTACAAGTACCTGAAAGGAGGTTGTAGACAGGTGGGGGTCAGGCTTTTTTCACAAGTAACAAATGATACGTCAGGAGGAAACAGCTTCAAGTTGTGCCAGGTTGGGTTTATACTGGATATTAGGGAAAACTTCTTCACCAAAAGGGTTGCCAAGCACTGGAACAGGTTTCCCAGGGAAGTGGTGGAGTCACCATCCCTAGAGGGATTTAAAAGATGTGTAGATGTGGCACTTGGGGATACAGTTTAGTGTTGGGTTAATGGTTGGACTTAATGGTATAAGAGGTCTTCTCCAATCTTAATTATTCTGTGATTCTATGAGCACATCCCCCCCACAGAGCTGTCAGCTTAGGAACAACTCCAACCCTCCACCCTTACCCCTCTGCTTCCCCTGGAAAATGACATCACTCCAGACAATTTACTGCTAATCAATAGGGTTTAACAGAGGCAGATACAGCCCCGAAAGAAGCCGCTGATGCAGCTGGATCCCGCCAGGAGCGACCGCCTCCATGTGAATGGAAGCATGGTCTGCCTTTGTTGGCATTTTCTGCTTTGTCTCTCAGCAGCATTTGCATCTCCTAATTAAATAAGTACGGGCAACTGTATAAATATATATATAGCATTGCATTAAAGCCCTGGGATCTGTCTGACAGCCCAGCATGATGCAGCAGCATTAGCAATGTTTGCTGTACCGTTTCAAATGACCTCATTTGGAGGGGAATTGCAGCCAGGCTGTGCGTGCTCTAACCCAGACAGTTGCAGGCACATGGGTTTTAGTAGAAATACATCCACTGAATTTCGTTTGGCTGTCCTTTTCTTTGTAAAGGCCATGAGTGCTCTTAGTGAAGTTAATCTGTGCCTGCACGACTGTGGATTACATTCTGATGTAATCAGATAAGTGAGCTGTCAAGCTGTGATGGCAAACTGTTGGAAGCTGACAGATGATTGATCCTTGGGAAAGTGCAATTTGCCCTCCTCATGCACCAGGACTAGGTCTTCAGCTTCTTCTCCCCCAAAATGTCTTTCTCCTCCACACACAGGGTGAGCAGCTCTTCAAGGATGGGTCAGTGTTCTGCTGGGGAAGGAAGAACTGTGATGAAGTAAAAGTGACAGGAGCTTTCGAGAGTGACTTGCTTTGGAGGGTGACCTTCCCCTGCTAGCCTTACCTTTGAGGAGGATGATCTATTCAGTTCTACAAGGTCTTATGTATTATTTCCATATTGCCTTTTTCTAAGCAACCAATGCAACTCCAGGCTCACTTACACACAGATCACTTTAGTGCAGGGCAGTGTCATGTGCAGCCCAGGCTGGAAATGCTTTTCCACTGACATCAAGAGTTGAAGTTGGTCCAGAGGTGACTTTACAATCTCAGGAGTCATCTCTCTTCTCCACTGAACGTGGCCTCCACTGCTCACTGAGCAGCGTGATCTGTGTCAGCTATTGCTCAGCAGAAAACAAACAGGGAAGGGATGATTTTGATTTCTTGGGTTACCTGCAAGCTGGTTCTTAGAGCATCAGTGAGTGTGACAATTAACCCTACCCTCCCAGCTGCCAGTGTTTAAATATGTTTTTTAGTCTTACAAGCAGGAAGCAGGATGATAAGTTAGATTATCTCATCATTATCTGCAGGGAGGAGGCCAGCTGGGCCAGCACAACTCTACTTAGCATGACAGCCAGTGTATAAATAGGATCAGAACTTACAGATGGTGACCAAGGTTAAAGGAATAACTAGTGTATAAATATACTGTGATCATGCTCAGATTCTGCCTGTATTTCCTTTGCAGGGGGCTGAGCATGACGAGCACTCATAAACGACCTTGCTACGAGCACTGGGGGATCTCTGAACACACCACGGGCAGACAGGAGAGGGCTGGACCCCTGCCAGCTGGGCAGGGTGATTCTGTGCTCCCCATCAACTCCCCAGGCAGTGATGGAAATCAGCTTTTCCCTCCCCCTGACCTGGAACAGATGCAGCACAGGACTGTCATGAGGACCAATTAGTTAATAAGATGCCAATGTCCCCCAGGCAGGCAGAAACATGGAACGACGCAGGGATGCACTGTCTGTGGAGGCAGGAATGCTGGCATGGATCTGGAGGGTTTTCTCTGAGTTCATACTTCAATGAAAGCCAAACTAAAGTGTCTTCTGGAGTTCACAGCACCATTCACACAGCACAGGAACCTGCTTGGATAACTGGGGACCAAGAGGGATGGAAGAGGAGGCTCAGGCTGCTCCCTGCCAAGGAGCAGACCTTGCTCCGCTACACTCAGCTGGCAAATGCAGGGAGTAAGGGTCAAAACTCTCCCTAGTGGCTTCAAGAGGCTTTTAGGCAGGTGAGCAAGGTGCCAAGGAGCTCAGCCTAGCCCACAATCTGCTTAGGCACTGTGCCTTGGGAAGCCAAGGATCATGTTTTCTCTTCCAAAATCCATGGGCACTAAGTGCTTGTTGCCACAGAGGCCTTGAGTTTGTGCATTTCCTGAGAAACCACTCTGCCTTAGCAGTGACCTGCAGCCGATGAGAACAGCCTTAGCTTTTGATGGTGATTTTCCATCCTTTACTTCCCTCCCCGCCAAAAAAATTATATAACCCCATCCATTTTTAGAAAGGCAGACCCAGGTCTCGGCAGATCAGGATAATATTGATCATTTCAGCCTTCATGAATTCAGAAAGCCAAACCCTCCACAGAGCAGGACAGGGCGGGGAAGTGAGAACAGAGCACTTAAGGGGCATGGGCAGCATTTCTGCGTTGCAGCATGTGCCCTGGTGGAACAGAGGATGTTTTATCCTGCTTGCACAGCATCTCCTGACCTGCTTTTGACCCAAGAAGCATTTGCATTCATAAATACTGGAGCTGTACCCCTGGGAGGTGAGGGAAGAAGAGGGAAGGAAAAGAGTGGGTTTATCAAATCTGGGATCGCTGCAGGGCTTGGAAAGAAAACTTTCTTCCTCTCTCTTCCAGCCCAACTGTAAACCATACTGCATCCAAGAGGGCTTGTTTATTAGCCCTTGGATTGGAGAGTTTTTGCCAAGACAGCTCCCCAGTCAGTGACCTTTGGTTGAGAGCAGAGAAAAGATATTCACGAGATCGTCCTGCTCTCCTCCGTGCCTCCAGGAAGGTGTTGACTGAATAACTTAATTCTGGAAGACTTTACTCAGTGCTGCTGTTATTTTGGGCAGAAAAAGGCCTGAGAAGGTTGTATATCAGAAACTACTCACCTCTCCACTTTGCCATGTGAGAACCCAGAGAGACGGGGGAGAAATTTGGGGACAGCTCAAGGTGAGTGGTGAAGAAGGACACTGGAAGAATGGGAATGAAAGTCAGCATGTAACTGGAAAGATCAGGGTACCACAGACATCCAGGCCCTTCTCCACATTTGGAATGTGGAATGCAGCACAATTCTTGTTCTCCAAAAAGACAAGGAAAACTGGAAGAGATACAGAGAGGAGCAAAATAATAGGAGGGCTGAGATACAGATCTGACCTTGAATTTCAAGGAATCAATCATTTCAGCTAGAAATGGGGTGTTGCAAGTGGAATAAAATGCCTGAAAGAGCTGTTAGGTAAAAAATCAGAGTGAACACCAACTCCAGCTCCTGAGCCTTGGCTGTGCCGCTGTGTTTGTCAGAGCTGGCAGTCCCCAATCCATGTGTCCTGACAAGTGGTTTTTCTTCACAAGGGATTGCACTTGCTAAATCAGGCAGGCATAGCTGAAAGATAATGGTTTTCTCCTGTTGAAAATTATTTTATGCCTGCAAGAGCAGCCAAGGCACGCTATGGAAAACCAACCAGAAAGCCTTAAGGATGCACCTAAATTATATCTATTCACAAATTTAAGATCTTTAGGAACTTGCCCTTGCTGAAGAGGTTCTGTGGCTTTTGTTTAGGGTTTTATTTAAGATAAGGCAGCTCAGTGGTAAGCAGAGCTCTAAGTTCAATTCCCTACATTCTTTGCTGGTTATTTCCTCTGGGATCTTCATTACATCTCTCTGTGCACTTCAATTTTCCCAGAAATAACTCTACCTACCTGCCTGAAGAGTGGGGGGAGATACAATAAAGGCTGTAAAGAGCTGAGATAATGTTGTAACAGGAGCTGTAAAAATACCTACAGAAAATAGAAATCCCTTTGTATCACCACTGCAGCTGATATGTGATGCAGCTTGTGGGAAAGACACATGACTGCTGGAGTGTCTCAGGCTCCCTGGGAGAATCCAGTTACACTCAGCACTAAAATCATGTTGTGTTGTTCTCCAGCCTCTGACAGAGCAGCCAAATGTTTACACACAACTTCCACTTTCACTTCAGACACTGTCTGAAGGCTCACGCCGTGCCTGGGGAAGCAGCTCACATCTGAACACACAGTCTTTTGTTTTGTTGCTGGTGGTGATTTCAGGGGACTTTTGGGGGTTTATAAAAAAGAGGGAAGGAGTCTTCTTATACAGGCAGTGATAAGAAAGAAAGGAACAAATTTAAACTAAAAGAGTAGAGATTTAGGTTAGAAATTATGAAGAAATTGTCGCCTGTGAGGGTGCTGAGGCCCTGGCACAGGTTGCCCAGAGAAGCTGTGGCTGCCCCTGGATCCCTGGAAGTGTCCAAGGCCAGGTTGGACAGGGTTTGGAGCAATCTATCCATGGCAGGAGGGTTGGAACTTGATGGTCTTTAAGGTCTCTTCCAGCCCAAACCATTCAATGATTTTATCACTTTTTTTCTTTTAGGTAACCACATTGCAAAGTGAATTTTGCTTACACAAAAGGAAGTCATAAGCATGAAGGTGAGGGAAAACCTGATATATCACCACCAAAATATTTTCTGCCCCTCTTTGAAGCTCTCACTGAGGTGATGGGCTCCATGCAAGGACACATTCCTCAGTGCCAGATCGTGTGTTGGGAACATGGAAAGGAGTAAGAGACACAATCCTGTTGCACTTACAGGCATTTCATCTTATCAGAATTTGATTTTTTTGCCCCCCAAGGAGTTTTGTGCTCGAGTAATTTACAACGAGGGAATGTGCCACAAAGCCTAGTTGCAAAAGGGCACAGTCCCAAGCCAGACAGAACCCCAAAAACACCACCAGCAGAGTCACAGTTCTCCCCTCGGAGCTGCATGTCACCTGAGGTAGAGGAGAGGACAGTGCAGCCTTGGGGACAGCCACTAGATGGGGGCACGAACACACACGTCCCCAGGCCCCCAGCTGAACCCCAGAGCACGAACACCAGGAGGTGACACATCACCGACCTTCCCTGCCCCTGGGCACGGACCAGGAGTCTCCAGGGAAGTGGATCTGCTGCCCACCAAATTCACCGCAGGGAGCTATGCATGCATCCACTCACAGTCCCTCCACTGGGGTGATAAGGCCTGACTGATGGCTTTGGGGAGCTTAGGCTGGGCCATGAGCACCAGCTGGACAGCCCGTGTGGTTTCCACTAGAGATCACTGTGGAGCCACAGAACTTCGGTCTCAGAATCTGCTCCAAAAGGCTTCTTCGTTCCGTACTTCCAGCCAGCCGATTCTCCCTCACACTACAAAAAGGTGCCTGCCCACTTCTCTGGAGACCTCAGACCATCACTGGCAACAGCCTGTGGGTGCTCTCTGCTGCCTGCCTTTTGACGAGGTGTCCCACAAATTGTCTCTGACTGAAGACAGCGCTGCTTTCATGGAGCCTGGAGGGATCGGAGCGTGTGAAACCTCCTCCCGACCCCGACACATCCGATGCGTTCTCTTGGTGAAAGACCAAGTTCAAGAGGCTGCCAAACACATCAGCCCTGGAGCCTGAGCAAATCTGTCATGAACTGCAGCTTATACATTCACAGATACATTCCCTCCTCCAAAAGGAGCCACGGAGGGAGGGGGAATTTGCATCCTACTGGGAATGCCAAGCCCTGTTTGTCTGACCAGCTTTGCAGAAACATACAGAGGCCTAAACAATTTTCACTAATGATGCGTCATCAATTAAGCAGTTTTATGAGGGAAGAAGGTTTGGCTGATGCACAGTCCTGATGACATATCCATGGAAAGGCTTCTTGGGCAGGTGCCACTTCATACCTATCCTTCAGATGATGAATAAGCCAGTGAAACTGGGAGCCTCTTGGCTTCTTGACCCAATGATAACGCAAAACAGTGGAGAGCAGGTCCCTCCTTGTGTCCTCAAGGGTGTTCATAGCAGTTTTCCCAGGAGCCCTCAAATGGGAGCCTACACAGCCAGCCTGTCTCCTGACATAGCTTTTCTCACCCCCAAAATAGAAAGGTCCCAATAATTTCTTGTGTCCCTGCTGACTGACACTGGTCCAGCAGGTTTTCCCTCTGCTTTGAGGCAGAGAATCCCTGCCATTCACTATGAAAACCTCTGGGAATTTAGTAGTGTATGGCAAGATCATATGTCACACATGTCCCTATTCAGCCTCCAGCACCTCATGGTTACCACAGTTTAGAAGCACTTGATCTGAGATTTGGGAGTTGGAAATAATTCTGTCCAGACACTTCCCAGCCAGCCTGACCCTTGATAGCCTCTGCCAGCTGAGGAAACAGAGAGTTGTTCAGATGATATTGTTTTCTTCCTGTAACTGAGGCTCCTTGTTCAATGCAAGAAGAAAATAGCTCATTGTCAACACTGTCTTTGCCACTGACATGTGACCAAAATATCAATTTATCCTTTTTGCTAAGGCCCAGTTGCTCCTTTGCTGGTAGAAGGGAAATCCCTGGAAACAGAGAGTAAAGTCAACGACACACAGGCTGTACCCCATGAGTCAGCATGGCAAAGTTCTCCTCATTCCCCCTCTGCCAGCCCAAAGCTGCTGGGAAGACATTGTTGTTGTTGCTATTGCTGTTGTTATTGCTGTTGTTGTTGATGTTGTTGCTCTTGTTCTTCTTTTTCTTCTTCCTCTTGGGTGGATTTTAGGTTTTTTTAATCTCAGCATTTTCTGGAGTAGGGCTCCTGACCCCAACTTCTGCAGTTACGCTTGTGGCGTCTTCACGAGCAAGCACTGAGCAGCTCTGGGTCTACTTAGCATCTGAATTCAAAGAAAAAGCTCTTTTCAGCCCTACATGGCAAAGCACCAAGGAGTCTCAGTTCTGCAAGGTGTTACATTTTACTTCGGGGTGAACTTAGAAGCAACTTCTCCTCCAAGATCTTCTCTGGCCTTGAAATGCCCTTTTCTCTTTGTCCTGGTTTTTTTTTTCTCTTTTGTATTGAGACACAATCTTTTCTGTGGCAATGACAGCTGAGGATGGCAGCTTCTGTTGAAATTTTGGCTTCACTCCCCTTCTTGAGGGATTCAAAGGTCTCAGCTCTGCATGCTTGGAAAGCCTTTTACCAATAACTGGGCACTCCAGGAGAGCTGGCTGGGCTTTGTGCCCTGAGATGGACAAAGATTTTCTCCTTGATCCAAGGACTTCCAGGAGAGTGGAATGGTCTTGTTTGGCCAAGGTCACCAGCCTCTTTATTCTCTTGTTTACAGGCTGGCAGATGGAAAATGCTGATTCAGCAGTCATGGGAAAAAATATCAACAGGGAAAAATTGCACAAGGGGTATCCTGGCTACACTTCTGCCACTTATTTCTCCTTTTTTTTTCATCCTGATTTCCTTGTTTCCTGCACCCAACAGATACATTTGACAAAGTCAAAGTTTTCAAATCCAGGAATGCTCCACTTTGTCAATTTTAAACACTTCCTATCCCAAACCACAAAGGGGGTTGGTAACTGTGCCCAGAGACAAACTCAAACAGAGCCAGTATTTCTCAGAAAATTGAGCAAAGTTATAATGCAACCAAACAGAGAGAAAAAATAAGTGACAGTGGCTTCTGTGAAGGTTTTTGTGCTCTGAGGCTTTTGGGGAGGGAGTTTCTCTTGATCCTCTCAGGCTGGACACAGAGGGTAGTGATTAAAAGAGAGGCTGTATCCACACATCCTCCTGCAAGTCCAGAGCTGATTTTCATAGATCCATTTTGTCCTCCAGCTCTAGCTCCTGGTGTCCCAGTGACCCACTCCTGCCCCTGCCTCTTGCTGACTGCCCGTCTTGGCTTGTTGCTCGTATTCATATCCAAAAACAACTCAGTGTGAGCTGTCACATGCTCAGGGAAATTGTCCATCTGAAAGACTTCATTAAACATTTCTGGTAAAATGTGTGTGTCACTAAATGGCTTTAAGATGAGAATTCCAAATGAGTCTATGTCTTTCATCGGATCTGTGCTCCTAGAGTAGGCATAACATTTTTTTATCACATAAATAACCTCAAATATTTAGGCTGGAAGTGAGATTCAAGGAGCTCAGTCAGGTCAGGGGGGATTTGGATAACCTCCTCTCTTCAAGTTTTGAAAAAATAGGTCTTTGATAGAAGCAGCACAGCCAGAGCATGAGCTGCAGGAGACCTTCAGAGTGGACTTGACATTTTACTTCTCTATGCTTCTGTTTTACCCTCTGTAAAATGAGGACCTGGTTCTTCACCCCTTGCTTTGTAAAGATCTTTGAGCTCGGGAGCTGAAACTTCTACATAAAACCTTGACGAGCTTATTATTTACCTGCACAAACAAGGGAACTTGGTCTTGCAAAGACATCATCTGGTTTTAAGTCATTCCCCAGCTCTTCAGGAAAACAGTCTGTGAACAGGCACAGAATTAGTCACACAAGGAAATCAAGCTGTTGGGCAAGTTTTGCTTTTTTTATCTCCACCCGCTACCCAAGCTTCAGATGTTTCTCTTAGGGAAACACTGCCAGCCACTATTGCTGCTGTTAGAGAATCACGAAATCATTCATGTTGGAAAAGAAGTCTACACAGTGCGTGAGAGACTGTGAGAGCTGCCTTGCTTTTGTTTCAAAACATAACGAAATTGAGTTTCCAGTGCTCATTGATTCAGGCCAAAAAGAAAAAAGGAAAACACTCCAGAAAATACTCCGAAATAGCTGACATCCTTTTGGATATTACTTGAGGCAGCAAAGGTGCCTTGTGTGTGCATGAAATGTTTATCTTTGCATTATTTTCTTTCTATTGCTTTATAACCACACATTTCCTTTGCCTCCTCCTCTTGCCGTGTCCTTGGATGCCTGTGCTGGGCATGCACCTTCTGCATGGCTGCTGCCTGCACAATTGGGCAATTAAACTGAGATTGTCTCCTGCCACCCGTGGCATTTGGAGCCACAGAACCATGCTGCAGGATTTTGAGACAGCAAAGGGCAAAAATCTCACATTACACTAAGGCAGAGCTTTATGGGCTCATTAGAAAATTGCTTGTTGTTAATCCTGCTGGGAGTAAAACCGGCCTGGTGTAAAACAGCCCAGCAACAGCCCTTCCAACCCATCATGTTGATTTATTCCAGTGTGTTGTCTGGGACAAACTCAATCATGGTCAGCATTGCTGGACCTTTAGATAACAGGTGCCAATCTGCCATGTGTGAAACATCATCAGCTTGAAACCTGAGATTTAACTGAAGCAAGAAAAATCAGCCTGAAGCTGAAACCACTTGAATTACCAAATCTAATTTGAGGGGGAGCAGGCAGCAAGGAAGATGACAGGGGATGCAATGCTCCGTGGCACTTCTTCAGAAGCTTTTTCACACCCATATGAATATTTGTCAAACCAGACCATAAATCAGACCCTGCTAAAAATTTTTATCTGCTTTTGGCTTCAGGCATCTGCTAGAAAGGACCCCTTGAGTCTATGTTATGCACATCTTGTGAAATTCGCAGTGGTTTTATTCAGAATTAGGCAACAATACACAATTCATCCTTTTTGTGTGTGTGTGTGTGTGTGTGTGTGTGTGTGTGTGTGTGTTATCAGCCTGCAAGAAGGAGAATAAATTAACAAAACACTGTGAGATCATTCATTGCACCCTCATTCACTAAAAAAATGTATCACTGCAGCCTGACCCAGCCAGGGGACTTCAGCACAGCTGTGTGACAGCCACTCCAGGTCACTGCCAGAGTGCAGAGCTGGAGGGCAAAGGCAGGAGGGGATTTCATCCCGTGCAGCCCAGGGCAGGTATTGCAGAGCCACCACCCCTGCGAGCAGAGACGCTCCCGCCGGAGCACACTCGGGGCTGTTGACTTTGCTGCAGACAGTCAGGCTGGGGCAGACTCAGACAGCAACAAACCCTTTATGAAAGGAGCTGGGAAAGAGAATCAAAGACATCCAGTAGCTGCCAGTTCCTGCTGGACAAATTTAACCTGTTCTGCATTCCCAAACAACCAGTTTTCCTGATTGGCACCTGCCCACTTCTCGCCTTGGCTCAGTTAACCCCCTAAATTCAATGTCCCCAGAAACATGAAGCCACAAAGCATTTCCAGGGTCCATCCCATAGTCTTCCCATAATCCAATCCCCACCTTAAGTTTCTACAGCATCTTTTTAAAAGCTGGTGTGTTTAAAAGCAGGATCAATTTCCCCACTCCCCAGGCTAGCTGAGAAGCTGTCACAGAAGTCTCTGTCCTGGTGAATAGGACATGTCCTTGGCTCTAAGGATGTGGATCTTTTATGGGTAAAAGAGCACCCAGGAGAACATAGGGACAAAAGTCCCACGTTGCTTGTTTTCTTCAAGCCATAATGGCTACAGAAACCATGAGGCAGGGTGGCCCCAGCTGCAGGTGACATCAGTGAGTCAGAAGGATTGGAGAAGACAGTAGGAAATTAAATCGGAGCAGAGCTGAGGGAAGAGGCAGGGCTGCCTTCAGCCTTGGAGACCATCTGCTTGGCCCTTTAACGTCTTTCACAGTGCTGTGGATGTAAATATTGGCTCTCAGGAGGTCAAAACATGACACAGTGTATTCTGAGCTGGGGTAACTCAGTGAGTGCAGAACCAGCATATGGGTGGACAGAAGGTGACATCCCAGACAAAGCCTGGCACTCCCCCTGAGCTCCCCTGGGAGGGACCTGGGCCTGCATTAGGGGTGAGAACATGTTTGTGCCCATCTGCTGCAGAGGGCACCATGCCACTTCACACTAAATTTCACCAAGGGATGCTGGATTGGGGCAGCAACTTGCTCAGCCCTGCCAGGGTTTCTGTCCCATGGGCAGGTGGTGACCTCTGAGCAGGTAGCAAACCAAGCAAAACCAAGGGAGAAGTGTGGTGGGATTGGCCAATGCAGTCACAGAGAGATGCTAGAGGACAACCCATCCCTGGGGACAACCGTGCCTGTTTCCCTCAGTCCTTGTGAGGGATCCCAAACCCAAGTTTGTACATGGATTTTTGCCTGAGCAGTGCTAAGGGCCTGGAAATGTTCTCCCACCTTATCTGTGTTGGTTATAGTTTATCTCTCCCATTTTATTACATCTGAAGGAGCTCTTTGCCACTAGGGCCACTAAGAGAATCCACAAGCCCTTCTGTATTCGCTGTCTGCACTCTGCTGAGGAAAAGTTGTCATCAGTGCTGAAAGGTGTAGAACTGATGTTCTTCTGTGTTGGGTCCTCATTTTAAGTTTCAGTGCGGTGCCTCCTCCTCCTTAAAAAGGCCCTCCCTCGATGAGATGAGATGAGATGAGATGAGATGAGATGAGATGAGATGAGATGAGATATGAGATATGCTGGGTGCTTCTTTCTGGGGTCACACCAGACATCAGTCTGCAGGAACTGCTTCTATCAAACACAAGTTTTATTAGGAATCCAGTGCTTTGAAGCTAAATCTACTGCACCAGGGGCTTAAAATATTATCCTGACTTTAAAGATTGATCAGAAATGAAATATATTACCAGATATTTAACCACTATCAGATATATTTTTATATATACACCCATGCAGAGTGTGTGTGTGTGTAAATGTCTGTCTATTTGTCTATCTATCTACCTATTTATATATCTATATATCTCTCTATATATGTGTGTGTGTCCATGGACATCTCACTGGTTTCCAGGAGATTTGACTTATTTATATCAAGGAGATTCTGACTGGGATTTACCCTAACACTTTGCCTAAAAGCCTTTAGGGGATTTCTACATTCATCTTCTCATTCCTGCACAACATGTAGATACCAAAGAAATGGGGTTTTGTAGCTGTATCTACCTAAGAGATGCCACATGCTGAAAAGCAATTTTCTGAAAAGCTCACACTGTGATCTCAGGTGTATTAACTCTGATAATTACAAAGAAGACTCAATGCTCTTGGAGGTCCTTTCCAACCTTAGTGATTCTATAATTCCAGGAGAGGACCCCTGGCCGTATCACAGAAATCCAGGTATGTCCTGGTCATTTTGGCACAGGAAAGGTCAGCATGGATGTGCCCCTCAAGGACAGCAAGGTCCCCACTGCTTGTGGGATCTCCTCCTCCAGAGGACTCCCAGGACAGCCATGCTCACACTCTTGGAGAGGACTTTTGATTGGAATTATTTACCTTTCCCTCTTTCTTTCCAGTAAAACTGGGAGACTCAGCTGGCTGTCTGACAGCCACAGGAGGGCTTCGTTTAAACGCACTGGAATTAATTTGTCTGATTGGTGTGAGCTGTGTTAATGGCCAGGGCAGGAGGCAGCCAGTTATTCGGATATTTTTTGGCTCTGGGAGAGGTTAAGTGAGGACAGTGCTGAGAGCTGCATTGAGATTTGGCAGCCCCAAAGGGGAAGTCTGTCTCAGAGAGCAACCGCCTGTTTTTCAGCTGAAAATACATTTCCTCAGCTGTCTCTAAAAGTAAAGGTTAAGCTTAATTTAAAGCGGAGCTTTAGCAGCCAGAAAAATAAAAGTAGCAGGAAAAAAACTTATTTCTTTGTTCTGCCACTCTTAATGTCTGTTTCCTCTATCTTTGTCTTCTCTTCTGTCATTGTAACCACTCCCCATCTTGCCCAAAGAGAGATTTTTTTTCAGTCTCAACAAACCAGCCATCCAGCACTTCCAGCTACAGGGAAGAGCTTCCATGTTTCCTCTCTAAATCCAGGAAAACAATTCACCTGAATGCCCCTTGAGCTTCTCTGTTACACCTGACACCGGTTTCTTATGCAGAGCAATAACCATCCCCATCTGATTGGGCTGTTGTAGAAAAAACAATGGAAATGCAAAAATATATGTGGGAATCACAGCTTGTGGTAGCTGGAAACTTGTCAGCAGTGGTGATAAACAAGAGTTGAGCTGGGATAATTTAAAATTTTGTGTTTTACTAGGGGAATGAAAGGCAAGGCAAGTGATCTGCTTGCATAGAGTCACACCTGTGCCAAGCATGGAGCTGAATCCATCTGGAGAGGTCAGGAAAAGGGGCAAGAGAGGGATGAGTGAGGAAAGGAGATTTTTGTTTGACCTTATGCTGAAGTATATAACATCAGGCACTGTCAGATCCAGGATAAGATGCAAAAGGAAGACAAATCCAGCAGCCTTTGATGGGGCCTGCACTGTTATGGACACAATCAGTACCATCAAACACCTCACATCATAGATAAGACCAGAAAAAGAGTTTTTTCAAGGAATTTTCTAATGCAGAAAATCCGACAGCAAGAATAAAATAACCACATATAAGCACACACACAAAAAAATGTAAAAATCTTAGAACTTGATGTTTCCCCCCCTCCCTGTATAAATAGGTACAGTAAATCTGACAGAGCAGGGACAAATGAGGGATCTTGCCACTGTTGGTCTGATCACTCAGCTCTACAGTTACTGAGTGTAACTTGGACTCAGGGTGGATGAGATGCAGGGTGACAACTGACCTTTGAGATCCAAGAACTCAGCCCTGGATCTCATAAAACCCCGAGTTTGCCACTCAGCAGTGATTATTCACAGACACAAAGGTTGGAGCCTGAAGGGGGTCGTTGTGACCATCTCATCAGTGACTCAGCTCTGCTGTCCTGATTGAGCTGGACACTTTGTAGGAAAATATCCTGCTTGGTTTAAGGTGTAGGGATGGGGCTCAACAGCTCAAACACAGTCAACTCTACCAACATCTGAGCCAGTTGTTTCCAATGTCAGTGAAGAGAAACTGTTTGGACTGAGGGTAGTTGAATCTAAATAGGGCAAATGAATCACACTTCCAAGTGTCTGATGTCTTCCAGGGATGAAGAAGGAAGCTGTCAGTGGTTAGCTTGAGGTGATATCTGCACAGCAGACACTGAAAGTGCAATTTAACACTAAACACTGCTGTCTGGGGATAACAAATCAAGGAAATGTTGTCCCCCATGATGTGTCACACATCATTCCTGGATGTGTGTGGTTTCCTGGGGTTGCAGGAGAGTCAAGTGTTCACCATGAGTGAACCCCTGGAAGGAAGCACAGGTGGGAGGTGTGGGGAAAGAGGATCTGTGGAGAGGTTGTAGAGGCAAAAGAGGAAATCATGAGAGTGGACTTCTCCTTGTCTAAAAGGGGAAGGCACAAGTTGAAATTGGAGCACTCAGCTGGATTTCAGGCTTTGCCCTCTTGGTTTCCCACAGCTCCACAGATTTTGGAAGGCAGGTCCAACTTGCCCTTACCTCCAGCCAGCTCCCCACAGCCCTTGGCTTCCCTCACCCAGGACAGCAGGTAAGGACACAGCCTTCCCAATGTGAGTAAAAGCAACAGGCATGGTCAGCACTGGCTTCTCAGTGAAGATCCCTCTTCTTGGGATGGGATGTGAACCACGTGGATGCAGTGGGATTAGGAGAGAAGGGAAAGAAAACCTCTGTCCCTTTATTTCAGTTTTTGTGGTGCCAAATTCCTTCTCACCTTCTGGGAAGGGGAATATACCATGTTAGAGGTCAGGAGAAGCCTTCAAATCTCTTCTCTGGTCCTTCCATGCCTGGGAAGAGAGAACTTTCCTCTTCTAGCCTATAGGTTCAACTGCAATGCCAAGGAATGCTGATCTAAGACCTTGCTGCAGGATTGAAAACACAGGATGAAATCACTTGGTTTCTGACAGGTGTGAAGGCCAGGTTAGATTATCATGATGCTCCTTTCTGGCAGATAGTTGTGACTATTTGAAAACCAACATTCCAAAAAGGGTCAGAGAGCCCACTCTGACGGGTTGGTCTTTCAGTGCTGAAGTGCAAAGGCATGTGTGAGCCTGAGCTATTTCACCTGACATCCAGAATATCAGTCATAGCAACAAAAACCAAACCACTGCTTTCCCTTGATCCAAGTGAAGTGACTGCATTCACAGCATTGTGCCCAGAGCCTGCTCAATGATTTTAGGCACTGAAAATGCTTGAATTGATAAGGGAGACAATAAATCCTGGCAGTCACGGGTGTATTGGATGTGGCCAATAAACTGACAGAGGGCAGGCTTGGATTAGGTATTAGGAAGAAATTCTACAGTGTGAGGGTGGTGAGGCCCTTGCACAGGTTTTCCAAAGAACCTGGGGTTGCCTCAACCCTGGAAGTGTTCAAGGCCAGGTTGGATAGGGCTTGAAGCAACCTGGGATAGTGGAAGGTGTCCCTGCCCATGGCAGGGAGGATGAAACAAAATTATTTTTGAGGTCCCTTCCCACCCAAACCATTCTGTGATTCTGTCATTCCTTTTGCCTTGCAGCAAGGCCAAGGCACTCCAGTGCCATAACACCACAGGGAATTCATGTCTGTGAGTCCTGGGAAGGCATCAGTCCTCTCCATCCAGCCCAGAGCAGGGTCTGTGTGACAATGCCATGCTGTCAGTGTGAGCTACACCAGCCACAGTGGGGCTGAAGAGATGAAAACTTCATTAGCATTGTCCATCCCTCTTCATCTGTGCAGTAAATCCTATCCAAAACAGAGTAGGGAGAGAAGTTGCTTTGTCTGTTTCTTCCTTCAATCTCTTAGACTCTCCCTCCTCACTGCTGTCCTTGGCCCTCCACATTCCCACCCATCTAGGAGGTTGTTGAGGACGTTTCATTTCCCCTAATTGCATTCCAGGTTGTGATTGAGGCTGGCAGTCCATTCTTCTTCCTGGATAAAGAGGCTTTTTAATTTTTTTTTTTTTTTTAATTTCCATTAATTTCTCTTGAATGCTCATGAAACCAAGCATGGCTGAGAAATCCCATCACTCCATCAGCCTGAGGATTTTCTACCCATTTCTGTGCATTAGGTTAATGGAAAATACAGTCTCTGTATGGCTGGAGGTTTATATAATTTGCCTGCAAGTCTGAATTCCCCCATGTACGCACAGTTTTACTCTTTTCCCTTGGGGAAAATGAAAACAAACCACTTCACTTCTGCTTAAGATCACTTGAATCCATTTGTTTTGTTTTGTTAAGCAGAAACTAAGCATTTTGCTTGGGTCATGCTGACCTCATGTTCTGCCTATTTCCATTACACAGGGTCTTCATAAAAGTGCTTTCCAGTGTCTTAGACCTTTTTCATCAGCTGGGAGGCAACATTCCAGGATGGACAACATTTTCCTTGGTATGCCCTAGACCTTGACTTGCACCATGTCCACGTTCATCCAGTAAAGGGGGGAATGCAGTGTCTAGCTGGGGGTAGAGGGGAGCCTGATACCATTAAACCCAAACACAGATGGTCTCTGACAGCTCAGAAAGATTCAGGTTAATTGTTATGGAAAAATTAAATAAAACAACAACAACTCACAACAAAAACTAATAATTAAAAAAAAAAATCAAGAAACAAACCAAACCCAAACAAACTGAAACATTATTAAATCCAGGAATTTGAAAATATTTCCTTTGGACTAGAAATACCAAAATAAAGTCTTTCCAGAGACATGTTTAAAGGGAGGGACAGCTGTTCTGGAAGAGAGAATATTTCAGACTGATTTTGACTAACTTGGGAAGAAAATAAGGGCATTTTTCTGGGCCTGCAGCTCTTTTTTTGACTGTAACACAGCCCCACATTCAGCATCTCCAGACCTCCTGGGAGCTGGGCAATCCACATCTTTCATGAGAAACACAGTTTGCCCAGGTTCTTTGGAGGTTGGCTCCTGTCCTGGTGGGTGCAAGAGATGGAGCAAGTTTGAGGAAAGCTCTGCAAGAAAAATGGGGAAAGAGGATCTGTGGAGAGGTTGTAGAGGCAAAAGAGGAAATCATGAGAGTGGACTTCTCCTTGTCTAAAAGGGGAAGGCACAAGTTGAAATTAGAGCACTCAGCTGAAGCCTGTACCTACGACACATTCCCTTTAGGATCATATGAGAGGCATGAGTCACAGGCTGTCCCCATCCCTACCTTGGAGGGATGAAGTGCAGCATCGCAGTTTGCAGAGCACTCGACTGGAAATAATCTCTTTGGGACAAAAGGCCTTGTTGGAAGCGGCTGCCATTTCCAAATGCCAGCATTTGGAAGCGTGCAAAGAATGACAGTCACAGGAACTGGGATTTGAACAGGAAAAGCAGTGCCAAGTGCTATATTTGGGCATGATTATTGCTGTGTTTGTTATTATTATTATCACCGCTCAAATTGTAGTTCTGGTTGGAGACCGTGCTTGAGATCAGGTCTCGTTTTAGCAAGGGCTGTCTGCAAATATTGTGAGAGATGGTCTCTTCTCCCAAGGCAAAAATAAACAAAAATGTTAAAAAATAGTCCTTTCCAGTAACAGCAAGGTTGCCCTTTGTGTACAAGGAGAGGGGACTTCAGGAAATGCAAGAAAGTTCTGATTAGTGCAGCCCAAATTATCTATCTGAGAGATAACTCCTCTTATCAAGGAGTTTTATCTCCTAGTAGATAAGAAAGAGCGAAGCATTGCCATCTCCTTCTGAGGCACAGGCAGATGAAGCAACTCACCCCAAAACCTACCAGAAGATCTCCCTAAGCTCACCCTTCCTAGTTCAGAGGAGCAGAAACCTGGTTTCTTCTAAACTGGAGTTTGGGGATGGGAGGTTTTGATTACAGGTGTCACTGCCTGGACCACCTGACCCAGGAGAACCCTCCTCTTAATGTCAAGCTTCCAAGGAGACTCACTAAGGGAATCTGGTTGGGCTGGTCTCCTTAGGGATTCCATGCCAGTCACAGCCCAGCTGGTGCTTTTAGGGATTACTTTAAAACAGGCATTTGTTTTCTAAGGCACCAAAGTGTTGGGGTGTATGGGGGACCTACAGTGCCTAAGGTGACAAAGGGACAGGACTCAACTGAGTAAAGATAAGCATGGAGTGGCATTCTTTCCACCCCACACTTTCCCAGAAGGTTCCAGTTGCTGCTCCCCAAGGCATGGATATCTCACAGACCTCTGTCATATCTGCCTGCCCCATGTGGGGACATCTCAAGTGACAAGAGACACCTCTGTTCAAGCAGCAGATCCTTCTCTATGTGCAGGCGTCCCCCAATGGGCCTGTGGCTCCACCAAGCACTTGGAGCTGCCAAGAGTCAGGTGAGATGTTCTGACGTACCTGAAGCATCAAAGCAGCACAAATACATAAGGCATAAGACCTGTGGAAAATTATTCCCCTTCAGAGTGGCAGGTGGAAGGTGGGAGGTAGTGTAGGGCTTCACTATGGTACAGGACACCTCTGTTGGGAAGTGGAATCATGTCCCTAACCTCTGAGAGAAATCCCATCCATCCAGTGCATGCTTCTCTGTTGGGTCACAAAAATCCCTCATCGTCTTTCTTATGAGCTCGTCTGTTCTTGTGACTGTTTTCCAGCAGCATCCCAAATGACTTTCCAAAGGAAAAGGATCTGTTCCACGGGTGAGGGAAGTGTGGCACAGGGAGGTGACCTGAGATGCCTGTGGTCATCCAGAAGGCAGGGCTGGGAAAAAAGCCCAGTTCTCTTGGCCATCAATCCAGGCCCTCAAACCACGAGGAGTAGCTCTTTATCCTAACCTCTGATCCTCAGATCCAGCACAGGAGTTAGTGCACTCCAGCTGCTGGCTGAAGGCTCCTTTTTTTCCCGTAACCAGAGGTTGAAAAGTAGTGAAGTTTCCAACATTCAGTTTATCCAAGCCCCTAAGCCTCACTCCTGAAGTGACTAGAGGACAGATGTCCATCTCATTTACATTTTGGGACCCTCAGAGGAAGGTTTGAAGCACATGGCTATATCCCACTGCTTTGATGCACCCGGAATTCCCACTCTCATTTGCTGCTGGGCACTGAAAACTTGAAAATTTCCTCTGCCCATTCCCCCTCCTGGCTCTGTGCATTGATATTCTCCACCACCCCAGTGCACTGATGTGACTCTGTGCACTGAATTTCAATTAGTGGGTAGGGGGTACAGTCCTCATGCAGAAATCCATTAGAAGCTGCTTGCTATTGAAGGGCAGTGAGCAGATAAATGTGATTGTCTACGAGTCTGAAAACAAAGGGAATGTGCTGTGATTTTACTGGAAGAAAGGTACTGTCAGTGGAAATGGTTCAATATAAAAACTACTCTCAGCTGCTGCACTGAAAAGTCTGGGAAAATTGAAATGAATAAGGAAAGCAATTTAGGTAGGAGAGGGAAAAATGGAAAAGGGGAGCTTTATTAAATTACAGCTGTAACTTTTTTTTTTTTTTTTTTTTAATTCATGGGATGGTTGAGACAAAGGTCAGGAGCCTCATTCTTCAAAGCTGATGTTCAAGCCCCACGCACAGCAGTTCAGAGCAGAGGCTGCTTTTTCACACTGTGTTCCTAATGTGCCAGACATCCCTGGGGCTTCCTGGGCAGCTTCCTAAGAATTTTCTGACTGCTTTTCTCAGCTTTAGCTGGAGCAGCCACTTCCCCTGGGTGCAGGTGAGTCAGATAAAGCCTCCATAAAGATCTGTGGGTGGCTGAGTGCTAAAAGAGGCACCACACCCCGTTATCCCTGTGGATCCAGCCCTTAGAATTCCACTCTTACCACCCTTATGGTGGGGAATTCCCTTGAAGGGAACACCCAGTGTCAACCAACACAACCTCCAGCTGTCAATCCCAAAG
Organism: Aphelocoma coerulescens; assembly: GCF_041296385.1. Taxonomy (NCBI): domain Eukaryota; kingdom Metazoa; phylum Chordata; class Aves; order Passeriformes; family Corvidae; genus Aphelocoma; species Aphelocoma coerulescens. The sequence continues at coordinate 4,387,615 of NC_091014.1, read as the reverse complement.
ATAGCCTTGAGATTCCATCGATTCTGGGTTGTATCTGCCAGCTCCACATGGATGTCTCATACCTGGGGCAAGTTTGAGCTCATGAATCAAGGTCCTGAAGTGGGGTGAGATTACTGCCCCATCCCTAAACATCTTTTGGCAATTCACCCGGAGTTGGTGAGTGCAAAAGTAAAGCAGAAAGCCTTGCCAGCAGCAATCCCCACAAGCTGTGCTGGCATCTTCACCCACAGGTCCTCAAAAATGTGTGATACTCATTTAATTTTAACTCTGCATAATGCATCTCAGTGATGGAAAAGCCCAATTCCCAGCCAGGGCAGGAATAAGCTATAAACTGACCCATCTCTGCTTCACCTTCCTGTGCCCTCCAAATGTGAGATTTCAACTTTTCTGCCCTGCAGGCTCCATTTCCCAGCCTTCAAACAACAGCCATGGCACAACATATGGGTCTCTAAGTGCCACAGCTATAATTTACACTTTAATGCAACCCTCAGGGTTTTACAGAGCCACTAAATAGCAGGGATGACTCTTTCAAGCAGAGAAGTTGTCCATTGATGGTGTTTTCCGCACTGTATCCTCCTTTGACTTTTTCACAGACTGGCAGCAGGGAAGTTTGTCATTCCAACACAAACTCTGTGCCCAAAACACACAGTTTTCTGCGTGGTCCACCATGGTACCAGCACCAGTGCTTGAAACAGGAAACAAGAGAAATGAGGAAGGAATCACAGAACGAGTGTAGAGAACTGTTTTAACAAAGCACTTCCCTTCTGCCCTTTATTTCTGCTCTCACTCAGAGCTGTGTGGCCTCAGTGCCTTGACACGTCCAGATCCCACTAATCAGCTCTTCCCAGCTGATACAAAAATCCCACTTATGGTCCCTTCTGCCTTGTGAAGCTGGCTGGGACCAAATCCAGGAACCTGATGCAGTTGGTTGTTTCAATAGCACAGAGGAACCCAGCACCATTTGAGACACCCTTGGGTACCTGAAACATCTTCAAAGGACTTGCAGATGTGGTGCATCATCTCTGGGGGGTCAGGAGCAGATGAAGAAGGTGGGAAGTCCCACTTTGGTGCAAATATCTGTAAAAGTTCAGAATCCTACACTAAAATATGTAAATAGTTCTATAGTAGACACATAAGTCCTAGACATCAGAATGAAAATAGTGTGAATCCCTATTGCTCTTCCTGCCAGTTCTCCCCTATTTCTCCACCCAAAACACATCAGATGATATCCATTTTCTCCTGATTTTTAAGCTTCCATTCACCTTCTGCATCACATTCACATATCCCTTCCAATAAGGACAGGGTTACACATCTGCTCTCATTTCCTACCCTTTTCCATCCACGCAGCCTTTGCTTCAGGAATAAAGCCACTCTATGCCTCTGTCCTCACCCCAATTCCTCCTTCAGGACACCCTGTTCCCTGCCTGGCAGGCCTTCACTCAAACACCTCCTTAAAACAGACACTGGAGTGTCTGTTTTAGGATGACACATCCCATAATGGAAACAAACAAGAGGGAAAAGTTCAACAGAAACTAAATTTGGATCAGTGCACGTTGTGTCACCACTTAAAGACATGAAGGCCTTGTGGGGCTGAAGGAGAACCCAGCCTTCAGTGGGGATTTTTTTCTCTGTTTTTTGCAGAGAGCATGATTTTATGGGTGCTGATTTTACTTCAAAATCACGTGGTAAGAAATATGTGTGTCCTGCAGGCTAAATAAAAGCACTGAGAAACCCTTTGTGTGTAACTGATCCTTTTAGAAGGGCAGATGAGCAGTTGTGATCAGTCAGGTCCTGGTTTCACCTTTCCACCACGTATCAATACAGGGTGTGCCACATTTTTAGGCTCTTTATTAGAGATAGAACAACCAGAAATGCTGTTGCTGTCTCCCATGGCCGTTTTTTTTCAACTGGGATATAGCAATGAGAGATAAAACTGGGATTGCAGAGTGGCCAAAATATTGGAGCTACATGAAGTCATGTGGCATTAATGCACCAGAGAGCTTAATGCTAAACTTGTCCTTTAATCATTAAACATCTTGTAAATAGCATTAATCTGAGTCTCGAAGGAATTACTCTGCAAAAGGCTTTGATCCCAGCCTTTTGGGGAATAAAGCCCTTTGGGAGTGATTTTAAAATCACTTTCATTGTATCAAATTTGGTGCATTGAAGAGAACAAGAATGTCCAGTTGTTTTCACTGTGCTTCAAAATAGGACAAAGATTTCTTCACAGTTAGCCAAAAAAAAGGGAAATTGCACACACCTGAATTCTCCTGATTTTATTCAAAGTTTTTATTTCCAGACGTACTTACAAGAGATTATGCCAACCTTCACTGCTTTATCCAGAGTCAGCTGTTCCCGCTTCCCAGAGCATATCACAAGTTGGCATGAGGCAGAGATAAGCCTCACAGGAGGTCAGCAGGAGTTTGAAGGAGCAGAAGAAGGACAAAAAGCAAGAAGGATCCATGATAAAAAAATGCAAATGCATGAGACTGAGCAGAAAGGCACATGAAGTGCAGCTGTATCCGCTCACTCTGAACCTTGTGGAAGGGCAGGTTGTCTAGACTGTGCAGCTGCAGGACTCAGTGAGGGATGGAGCCACATGTGATGGAGGGAGGGCAGCAGGAGAGCGGGGGAAGCACAGGCTGATAGCAGCCCCTGCAATTCCCATCTGCCTCAGCCCACTTACATCCAGAGAGTTCCATTTAAAAGAGATGCAACCAAGGCACAGCAACAACTTTGGGATTTCTGAGAGGCTGGAGGTTATAAAAAGCTTCTCTCAATAACTTTGAGAAACTGGAGAAAAGGTTCATGATTTCTGGTGCAGGCCCATCTCATTGAGACATCCCTCTTAAATTTGTTCACACACCACTCCATCGCCTCTATATTGCACACACACACATCCCTCGGAGGCAAGAGGTGCTCTTTGTGGCTAAAGAGTTTTTTATTTTAGACAAAAAAGATGTTAGAAATTACGTGGCAAAGATGGACACAAAATGAGTCATGCTGTAAAAGGACAGATCTGAAAGGAAACTTAAACCAGCAGCTTCCTCCTTGTCGCAGGCTTGCAGTGTGCTGCCACATAAGAGGGGTTGAGAGGAAGTGTGAACACGTCCTTTCTGCTCTGTGACCAGGCACATCCAGTGTTGGAACCAAAGTCCTGGGCTCTCCCTGGGCTCACACTCCATTTCCCCAGTCTGGGCTGCAGTTGCAGAGGTGAAATCAAATTAAACTCAGCCGTGCTTCAGCACAGGTGAACGAAAGCTTTGTATCAAAAACTACGTGGTGCTGCAAGTGACGGCAAACTCAGACCACAGGCAAAGTTCCCACAGTGAAGTGAAACTCGAATTTCTTCACCAGATCAAGCAGAAACACACCAGCTTGACCCAAAGTCACCAGACAGACATTTTCTCTTCACTGATGTAGGAGAGGACAAATCTTCTCTGCTTCCCTAGTCTGTGCAAAGCCCTGCACCCCTGTAACTAAGAAGACCTCATGAGGGAAAACTGGAATTTAAAATAAGAAAAAAGTTTTAAAAAAAAAATAGCCTTGGGGTTTTGTTCATGGTTTGGTTCTGTGGGTTTTCTTCAACTTTTTCAGAAGCCACAGTCTGCCTTAGTCCCATGTGGTTTCAGACACCCCACCAAGCCACCTGGAACAGGGGCAGCTTAGTCTGAATTTATACTTAGTGCAGAGCATCAGGTTCTCATGGGTCATTGGTTTCTCTTCTACTTATCTAGTGACAAAACACCTCCCACCAATACAGTGGGTAAAAATGAGGAAGAAAAATTAAACTGCATGGATTTTAGCAGGCAGTGACTATTAAAAGATGTCTGCACCCCAGCTTTTAAGAAGGTTATGTTTCTAAATTCTTCTACAACTGTATCATTTGCTGAATTCATGCAGAATCCACAGCGAGCTTCTGCCCATGTGAAGCTCTGCTTCATGCCAAGACCACCCTCTCAGCCCAAGTCCTGAGCCTTTAAAGTCACTGGGAGACCAATGCCTTCAGCACCATCCAGTCCTTACCCACATATTGCAAGGCTGGGTCTGGTAGAAAAATGAAGAGAGAAGGAAATGGGTTCCCCATCGCCTCACGGAGGCACTGATTGCTTTCTCAGTTATCTGAAGTGGTGAAGAGAAAGGACAGTTTGCAGTCCAGGACCTCAGGTTACATTCGAGCATGTTGCCTCCCTTTTCCTTTACATCCTTTGGGAATCACCACAGGGAAATATTCTACCTTAATTTGTCAACCAAGCTGAATATTGACATTTAACCCAAGGCCACGATTTGCTCCGAGCACTGACCAGCGTCCCACAGCTTCCTACAGGAAGCTGCCACCAGCTTTTAACCTCTTTCATCTTAATATTTACTCCTTTTCCCTCTGCTGACATTTCCTGGCTCTGCACCTTCCACATGACTCAGAGACTTCCCGGACCCCAACTCAGCAGTGACATCAGCTCTGAGAGCTGAAGTTAATAAACACCACTTGTTATGTCAAACTCTAATTACGGGGGAGGAAAGGGGGAGGTTGTTTGGCTTTTCTTTCTAGTGAGGATGTTGAGTTTCCTCTAAAACCATATTTAGACCTGAGCTGCAGCATGCCTGCTGTAAGGAATCATTGTGATTTTAATGACCAAGAGAGAGAAAGGGGATCACAGGGCTTTGTTTTGGGCTTTGTTTTTGGTTCTCAAGAGACAGAAGTACGTGTAAAGTAAACTGCGCTGCAGAACACCTGGTATAGACATAAGGCAAAAGTCCAGCGGAGCTCCGAGGTGATTTCCGTGTCCTGAAGTCACCCTGAGAGTGACTTCAGCTCAGGAGACTCTGCAACTTAAAAAAAACCCAAAACAAAACAGTGAAGATATTTCAGACATGCCCAGCATCTGCCGGCTCAAGCAAACATTAGTAACTCTATAAATACATCTGCTTTCCCTGCTTGATGTTGTACATTCACTTTTTACTTTTAAAAGGAGCAAATATCTCATCCTACACGGGCGAGGTGAAGCAGTGCTGGGCAGCATGTGAATGTCAGGGAATCACAGAAAGGTTTGGGTTGGAAGGGACCCTAAAGATCATCCAGTTGCAAGCCCCTGCCACGGATATCACACACCAGATCAGCTTGCTCAGGGCCCTATCCCTCCTGGCCTTGAACAATTCCATGGAAAGTTGCAGTGTTGATACTGTTTATAGTGGGTTTCAGTACAGCAAATTTTGCACCAGCTTAAGCACAAGCCACCTAAAATCCTTCATCATTTTGCAGATTCTCAGTTTCCACTGATATTTACTTGAAATCACAACTTTTCTGTATTTTTTAATTTTTTTTTTTTTTCTTTGCAGCTTTTTCAGGTAAAAAATCCCTGATATCTCAATTCTTCAGCCAGAGTGCAAATAGAGCCACTTGCAACCACGTCACCTTTTCTTTCCAGGACAAGGTGACACACCTGCAAGCACTACCTGGGGCTGTGACTCAGCTCTGCCAGGAGTCACGAGCCCCAGGGACCTGCCAGGCCACAGGTAACACGTGTTCACACAGGGGGTGAGTTCTGAGCTGTCACGAGAATGAGGCATGAACCTCTTGGAAATGCGAGCCAGGCATCTCCTGTCAGCACAGGAACCAACAAGATTACAGAGCTGAGGAGGTTCTTGCAGCACTTCAAGGCTGCAACAGGTGACTTTTAATCTCATTTATCAGCAGGTCGTATGAATTTCAGCAAGGTAATTGGATCTACCTCACCCCATTAAAAAAAAAAAAAGGCAAACTAAAAAAAAAAAAAAATCAGACTTCATAACATAAGCAAGATGTTATGACAAACGCCCGGAGTTCTGGTAGAGATATTTGTTTTTTCAGCCTGGATTTCTTCTTTTTTTTTTTTTTTTTTTTCCTTTTTGGGTGTGTTTTTTAATCTTTTAATAACTCTGTCTGGAATTATTCCTCTGTGAAAACTGCCACCCTGCTCATAAAAGGTAGAAATAATGTTCTAAGCAAATGCAAACAGGCACTTTCTCAATGTCTAAACTATTTGGGGAATTTGGGGTTGAGGGATCAGAGCAGACATGTACAGGTGAGGAAATCTTGCCTAGTGTTTGAATGGGAGATTTTGGCTGATATTAAACTTTCAGGGCAGGGATTTTGGGCTCGCTTTTCCTCTAGGGTTGGTGGCTCATTGGCCAGGTATGGCAAAAAATGAGTCAGCAGCATCTCTGCCCCTCTGTCATGGATGCAGGTTGAAGCATCTCTCCCAGATGCTTCCCACATTTATGGGACTGGGCTTGAAGGTGACAAAACATCTCTTCAGTGCTTGCAGAGGTGAACCTGTCCTCGGCCCTGAGCCCTCTCAGCTCTCCCAGTTTATCCTCTCCAGTGTCTAATGCAGACACAACCACCCCAACACCAGTTGCTCACGGTCCCACAGGTCCCCATGAATTTCTGCACAGTTTCCTTGTTGATTTTTAAGGTCAGTGCTTTACACTGAACAGCTGAGACCCAGTGTGGAAGAAACAGGATTCAGAACAGCCAGCAACTACATCCACAGCTGATGAACCTCACTTTCCAAGCAGCTCAGACCAAGACTTTCCCTCCAACCTCAGCCCCTCCCATGAGTATTCTGTGACTCACTGCCACAGATTACTGGAAGGCTCTCCTAAGAGAAGGCTCCCATATTCTGCTCAGTCACTGCTGGCAGTGGTTCACATGGACCATCAGTATGATCCTGTACAGCTGCTTTCATGCTCGTCCTGTTCTTACAAGTTTGTTTCCTTTCATTTCAGGGATGACATTGGACTGATCCTCTCTCACCCCACTCTTGTGCTGATCCCGTGCACTGTGGGCTGGAATCAGAGTACAAACACAAGTGTTGTACTTATTTGTAGAAAACAACATAAAAATGACTACTCAAGGGCCATCTAGCCCAGTATTTTGGTTGACAGCAGTGACCTAAGGGAAAACATGACAAGATAAACATATGGTCACATTTTTCCTGAATGCCATCCCAGTGAATTTGTGCAAATAACTTTCAAAACCCTGAAAGCAGCAGGACTCTGTCCGTGGCATATTTGGTGATGGAAAATATGTCCCTGGCAATGAAGAACATCTGTGGATACACAGAGCTTTGCTTTTTCATCCCCTGTGCTTTAAAAAGACTGAGGTGAAGGTGCTGCAGCTCCAAGAGCAGCACCAGGATTGGGGTGAAGGTCCCAGAGAAAGACAAGAGCAGCACACAGCACAGAAAAGCCTCAGATGTTAACAGTGTTCCTTTTCTATGGTCAGATTTGGGTTATTTGGGGATGTCTAATGGGACCGCTACTATCAAATAAATAGGATTTTGCCTGAGCTGTGTTACTGGAATAACTCTGTGAAGGACAGTCCTGCTGCATGAGCAGCAACAGGTGAATCCAGGTGTTTGGTGTGCTGGATAAGAAACTCTTTGTGTCCCCATGTCCTGGAGTGACTAAAAGCAGTCACATCTGTGTTATATGTCCTCATGGGCAGACCTGAGATTTCGCTGCCAGGTATGTTGGTTGTTTTAGTGTTTGGCTGCAAGTATCCCAGAAGACAGGCTACAACGTGGCTGTGACTCCTGGAAACAACAACAAAAAAATCTGAGACTTTAAAGGCAATGGAATAATTTTGGAATTTAAACGGTGTGGGAAAAAAATCTTGAGGAAGTGTGAAAAGGAATCTGGAACAGGCTCCCCAGGGAAGTAGTAGAGTCACCATCTCTGTCAGTGTTCAAAAAGCTTTGTAGATGTGGCACTTCTCAATATGTTTTAGTGGTCATGGTGGTATTTGTTTGAAGGTTGGACTTAATGTTGGAGGTCTTTTCTGACCTTAACGATACCATGGTTCTGTGATATCACAGGATCAAATAACTCTTCCTTAAACCTTAAAAATTACAGGAAAAAATACTTTAAATGACTGAAACTGTCAGGGCAATGTCAAGATTTGGTTCAGATCCTGTTGCAAGGGAAATATGGACTCTGCCAACCTGTGTGGTGAATATCTGTTTCTCAGACAGGCTGCTACTTGAACAGAGCCTGTTGTATCAAAATAGGTCCCCTCACACCACTTCTCTGGAATAATCCTGCAGAGGAACCACTTTCGCCTGCCATGCAGCAGAGAAGCAAAAGATTCTGTGGATATATGAAAAACATCACTTGGAAGTCTTCAGTATGTTTAAAGTTTGATTTTTGGCACAGTCATGGAAGCAAAACTCCCATGACAGCGACTTGGTCCCTGGAGCCTCATCTCTGTCCCTGTGGGTGCTTCCCTCTGTCTGTATCCAGCAACCTGGAAAGGTAAAGCTAATGACAGCAGGACTAATCTGACAGAGGAGGAAGCCTTCAATGAGTCTGACCCATTAACCCTAATCCCGTAATTACCCCGTCATTGATCAGGAAGTGTGCGCTAATTAGCAGAGCATTAGAGCAGAAATTCGCACCCAAGGCATGAGTCACGAGCCTGATTATCAACACCTCCTCCCAGGCCTCACAAAGGCTTGGACTGCAGCGGGGGATGTTATTGTGTCCCTCTCCTTTTGTGTGGAAATATCCTACAAGTACATGAGAAAATGAGTCTTGTCACTTGTCTTGCACCATGTTGTCCTTGTCAGCTGCTGTAGTGGCAACATGGTCCCAAAAGAATTTACATTTATATGTCATTTATAATGACAGAAATGTCATTACAGAACCACAGAATGGTTTTGTTGGAAAGGGACCTTACAGCTCATCTCAGTCCAAACCCCTGCCATAGGCAGGGACACCTTCCACTATCCCAGGTTGCTCCAAGCCCCATCCAGCCTGGCCTTGGAAACTTCCAGGGCTGGGTCATGCACAACTTCTTGGGGCAACCTGTGCCCTCAAAGTGAACAATTTATTCCTAATATCCAATTCAAACCTATTCTATCACTTTAAAGCCATCCCTCCTTGTTCTATGACTGCATGTCCTTGCAAAAAGTCTCTCTCCAGCCTTCAGGGTCAGCCAAGCAGAATCCAGCCTTACTTTTTGGGTGACATTAACCCAAAAGCAAAATCTTGGGGACTAATTCTCATTTATGTTGTCTCATTTTCTTATGCAAAATAATCTTCAGCCCCTGCACAAACTAAAGCAGCTGTGTGGCAATAACTCAAGACCACCAGGCTGCAGGATCCACTTTGGATCCATGTCTCTCTTTCTTTCTCCAGCCTTCCCCTTGTTCTGCAGGGCTGTAAGTCCTAAGACCCATCATGGTTGATCCTTGAAGAGATCTCCCACTGAATTTCTCTTGGTGACAGGTTTGCTCCTCCTCAGGAGGAACATGGGCTTCATCCAGCCACACCTGGAGGGGTTCCTCTGGAGGTCTTGGGGAGGGGGATTGAAAGGTTTCATCAGGGAAAGACCAGCTCTATTCCCAGTGCTGTTCTCACCAAGACAATGGGAGCTTTTGGGAAGGAAAAGTCTCCCTCCTCAGCCCTGCTGGGCCCAAGGAAATGGCAGGTGCATGGGAAGATCACCCAGCTGTTGCTGTACAGTCACACCTGGGTTTTACCTCGGGAGTTCTTAGAAGACTCCTTTTGGCAGGCACATGGTCCAGGTAGAGGTGTCACCCTTCCCTGTGTTGGCTATCTCCAGGGGAGGAGCTGACTCTTCCCCCCATCCTGAACTTAGGCCAAGGAGATCTCACAGAGACTGGGGAGTTGGGCCAGCTCCAGAGATCCAAGGGGGGACAGCACAGAGGAGAAAGGAGCTTTGGGCTTTGCAAACTATCACTTCTCAGCTCAGGTTGTCAGTGCATTCACCACAGTGGTGCCTGGCACCAAATAACCTGATTTTCCCCTGTAGGGTCTTGTGCAGTGCTCAAGAGGAAGAGCCGGTGACAAAAGCCATTCCATTTGACATCACCATTCCTGCTGAAGATGAAGCATTTCTGGTCAATGAGTCAAAATAAGGCTTTTTTTTATTATTATTTTGTTAGTTAAGTTTGGAGCCAGAGGCAATTGCAGTGCCTGGAGCACTTCATGACCAAGGGCATCCCAAAATCATTCCTCCAGCAGTCCTCAGCAATGAGCTCCACAATCCAGCCCATATCAAGCCCTTCCTTGCTCCATGACCAGGAGTGGGTACATGTAGCTCCTCATTTGCCAAATACAGTTTCACTTTTTGGTTTTTTTTCTTCAAATTTCTGATGTGGAAGGGAAAGCAAAAGCAACAAACAAATACAGTTTCATTTTTTGGTTTTATTTCTTCAAATTTCTGATGTGAAAGGAAAAGCAAAAGCAACAAACAAACACAACCACACACAAAATCCATTATTTTGCTAATAATGCCTGCAAGGTGAGACAGAATTTTCCCATATTCCAGGAGCTAAGTCCAGGTGAGCTCCCACACCAAGAGATTAATTTGCTAAGAACAGTGCTATTCTGCCTCGTGTCTTTGAGAACATCTCGGAATTAAATATCAGGGTTTTGTCCTGGGCTGACGAATTATTTACTTGCCTTAAAACTCCATTTTCAACTCTTGCAAGCAACCTGTGACTGGAAATGTTGTCTGAGGTGGTACAAAGTCCAAATAGCAGCTCAGCCTGCAGCAAGGATCAAGTTCCACTGCTGCATGTGGTGTGCAGCTCTCTTTTGCCTTGACCTTGGGATTTTGCTACTTCATATGCCTGGAAAGCAGAATTTAAACTGACAATAATGATATTCTTGCCCTTACAATCTGTTTCTCTTCCAAGAATCTTCAGGTGCTTTAGAACTCCTGGGAAGCCCTGGCCAACTTCAACATCACACCTCTCCCTGAATCGTTTTTGTTCACTATTGTTTCAAGCATCACCATGTTAGCAGGCTCTAAACATGAGGGAGTGGTGAGAACAATGGAAACTCTTTGGGTTGGATAACTGTTCCACACGTGTGACTCATCTTTATTCCCTATGATTTTGGTGGGATTTCCCACTGCAAGTTACCACTATTTCATTCAATCCATGTGTAAAGTGGCACTGAAAAGACAATTCTGCCCCAAGTCATCCTTGAAGAGAGGTGAAAGGCGTGGCAAACTGTGTCCTTCAGGATCTTTTGTTACTCTTACAGTTCTTCCACAGATAACTCAGAATAGACAAGGACGTGGAAAAACAAAATGGAAAGGAAATAAAGAAAAAAAATTGCTAAAGCACTACTGAGAACACAGGATGAAGAGCAGGTGTAAGAGATGATCCTGTGGTGGATAAGAACAGATCAAACATGTCCCTTTTCTTCCACAGAGGAAATCTGAGCTGCTTTTAACTCTTTGCTTGGAAATGTTTATCTCCATAAGTCTGGAAATAGCCACACCTCTGGGAAGGTGGCCCAAAGTTATCATCAGACTAATTTAAGCTGTGCTGGAGTAAAAGAGAAGCAACTTCTCAGTGGAGAAATACACAGTAGAAACCACCCACGGGTAGAGTGAGCACAATAGGCAGCCTTAGCTCAGACCAGACACCACATCAGCAGAATTTGATTGCTGTGGCTACTGAGGAAGAGTCACTTGTTCATCAAGCTAGAGACTATTAATATAAAAAGCTTTTAAAATCTCTGTTCTTGTGTGTTTGGAACAAAATCACAAAATGGTTTGGGTTGGAAGGGACCTTAGAATGGTTACCTAGTCCAAGCCTCCTGCCATGGGCAGGGACACCCTCCACCAGACCAGGTGGAAAGCCCCATCCAGCCTTGCCTTGAATAAGGCAGAGAAGTCCAAGCTTTTACTTTTTCCCCCTGATTTTGGAGCATTTTCTATCAAAAGTGTGGATCCCTTTGTTCCTGTTGGTTGTCATAAAACAAACCCAAACTTGTGATCAGAGGCTGCTCCAGAGCATGGTGTGTATGCTGAGGTCACAAACTGAAGCCACAAACTGAAAATGATAAGGATCTTTGCATTCCCTGGCACTCAAGGCTTTTCCAGTCATGCTGCAGACAGCGAGGGATTCATCCCTCCTGTGGAGTTCTCAGTGTTCCTCCTGTTTTACACACAGGTAACGGGAGCCACAGAGATGTTTCAACCTCCTGGCCAAGGTCTTGGAGGAGTCCCAGCCACAGATTCATAAACAGATGCCTCCTCCCTAAAACCTGCTGATGGAGCACTGACAAAAGCTCCTCATCCCATCACCTCAGGTAGATTCCTTTGTGCTGAATCACTGGTGGTAAAAAGAATATAATAATTAGAATAACTAACTCCTACATAAGCAAGGCATGATGCAGTCTGCAGAGATCTCCAAGGATTCCTTGTAAGTAATTCACATCTACATCAATGGAAGCACTGGAAAGTCAAATCACTCAACCCCGAGCCTGTCCTTTTCAGTCACAGGCATGTCTGGGATCAGAGAGGTTGCTGTGAACTCCTGAAACCCAGCTCTCCTCATGCCAAGGTGCTGGAATGCCAAAGGGGGATGTACACCGGGACACCAAAGGTGGGTGAGAACACAAGGTAATCTTATCACATGCATAGAACCATCCCAGAAAGGCTGCTTGCAACACCTCATCCCTGGAGCATTCAGCATGTGATCAAGGTCACATTTTGCATGTCAAATTTCCCAGCTGGAGACCTGGGCAATGCCCATGAGGAATCTGGGTGTGTTTGCATAAGTGCACCTTTATCCAGACGTTCAGCATGCCAGGAGGAGCAGCACAAGCATGTTAGCTAAAAGAGATGCTAATCAGGATTTGGTGAAAACCACGTTTTTTCAGGAGGTTATGCGTGGTTGAGAGGAGTCTGCATTTCTCATGCTCTTTTAGACTTGGTCTCCAGGACTGGTCTTCGGAAGAGGGACAAAGCCAATGTTACAGCTGGAGCTTCATCCCTGCAGAAACCACACCGAGGTTTTTTGTTTGTTTTCCTTGGAAAAAGCCTACAGGTTGCTATGCACAGCATTCCGAATTTACCCAACCATCTGCAGCAGAAGGCTGGTGGTGAATCAACACCAGCTGGAGCTCAGCAGAAGATTTTAGGTTGCAATTATGCCAGGCTATGTTCTGAACTTCATTAATGGGAGCTTCCCGACTGTTTCTAATATCTACTGATGTCCTGATTGATCAGATCCTCACCAGAAGAGCAAGGAAGAGGTCCTGACGTGGTATTTAACCCCCAGTCCACAAGCACTCCTAGATGACTGTTGGTGTTACTAAACAAACTGGTTTTAATAATCTCAATCTCCAATTTTCAGTTCATCCTCCAAAATCTACCCTCCTTTTGGGCTACGAGCTCCTCTAAAGCTGCTTCTGTCAGTTTTCCAGGATTCAGAGAATCTGACAGCATAGAAGACCCTGGGGAAAGCAAAGTGTTTGTTTGTTTGTTTGTTTGTTTGTTTGTTTGTTTGTTTGTGTGGTGTGGGAGCATGTTGAGATCAGTTCCCAACTCTCTCAACCAAGATGTTAGATGATCTCCAGGCCACCTGTAGGATTCCCTGTCCTCCTCATGGATCACAGGAGAGGAATATAAAGTTGAATGTGCACATTTTGTCAAAATTGTTACTTGGAGCCATCCCACAGTCCCTCTCATTTGGTCAAACCAATCCAAGTTCCTAATAATGGTTTCACTAACCAGAAGAATTAAGTGATCAAGAATCAAAGTGGGACTTTGAGCTACCTGGTCTAGAGGAAGGTTCCCTGCCCATGGCAGTGATTTGGAAATACCTGATCTTTAAGGTCCCTTCCAACCTAAACCATCCTAGGATTCTTTGATCTTGGCTACTGGCAAACACGAGCATAAAATGTTACTGAGCTGGGATCAGTCATTTATGCATCTGGAAGGCTTTGTACTCCGTAAATAAGGGCAAGTTCAACTAAAAATGATTGATGTTTTTTCTGGAGCCCCAAACATCTTTGCTCACACCAGAGGAGACCTGAGTGCTGCTCATTCCCATTATGTTGAAACCCTTTTAATACTCTCTGATGATGTTATAGATGATGTAAAACACTCACAATTTGTGGTTCATCTTCCCCTTTGCCTCGAGTGTGGACTGCTGAGGACTGGGAGATGCCAAACCTTCTGCATGGCTTTTGGCTTCATGTACAGGAGAAGAGTTGAACAGAATCAATTTTGAGACTTCATTTTATAAAATTAATAACCACATTCTTGAGCAGGTGGAGAGGAATGTGTGTATTTTGACCCCCTGCTGCACCTGAGAGTGAAGGGCAGGGACATGCCCACACAATGCCTTAGAACAACTCCAGCTCCTAAATGGCTGAAGAGATGGATTTTGGGGCTAGCTGTCAAGGCTCTGCTCACAAGGATGAAATCCTGGGACACATCAGAAATTACTTGTTGCCTTGCTCCATAAATTTGATCTTTCCCAGGAAGAGTTTTGAGCCTCTAGGTTTTTTCTCGTGGGAAGAGCACAGACAATCAAGTTCTGTGCTTAATACAGGGGCTGGAAATTCAATATATCCTCACTGAGTTCAACTGATTTACTTCAAGTTGATTGGGATTGGAACATGACACAGAGACAGACCCATTGCTTCAGCCACACCTATCCTATCAGGTGTCCCTCTAATTTTTCTTCACTGTTTAATGTGAGGGATATTTAGTATCTGCTCACAGGTAATTCAATGAACCTATATTTGATAACCTCTCTATTGCAGAATCACAGAAGGGTTTGGGTTGGAAGGGACTTTTAAGATGATCCAGTCCCAACCCCCTGCCATGGGCAGGGACACCTTCCACTATCCCAGGTTACTCCAAGCCCTGTCCAGCCTGGCCTTGGACACTTCCAGGGATCCAGAGGCAGCCACAGCTTCTCTGGGAAACATCTCTTTGTTTCCCTCTGACCTTCACTGAATGATCAGCTCAATCTTCACTTCACAACTTTATGCTGACAGTGGAGAACATCCTATAGGCAGACACAGATCAGAAAGAACAGCACTGTAGCTCCCAGTCATTATCTTTTGCCTGGAGCTTGCTGCCTCTCAGATAACAGTCCTTGGGTATTTTCTTTCTCCTTTTCTATGAATTTGTAAGGGAAATGGCACCAGGTTTTTATCTCCAGACCATGGTGTTTGTTTTGTTTTGTTTTTAATTTGCAGTCAGCCCATAAAAACAGGGTCTAGCTACTGATTATTCAATCTGATGATCCTGAAAGTATCCTATAAATCCACTTCTGGAGGGATCATAAGGGAGCCAAGACGTGGCGTGGCAGTAGATGGCGCTGAAGACCTTGGAGCCCATCAAGAAGCCCTGATAACCCACTCCCACCTTGTAGGGCTTCCCAAAAAACCTTCCCCCGCTCTCTTCCCCTCTTACAGCAGAACACAGGGAGACCTTGTCGCTGAAACCTGGGACATTTTGGGACCACCTGCTGTGGATGATGGTTAGAGGGTCTAACTGGGAGTATGAAAATGGCAACAAGCCAGCGACCACAGAAGATCCCTGGTTTTGGACAGCAGCTCTGTGTAATGCCTTTTCCACTACCAGTCTATTTGGAGGGCTCCACATGGCCACAAAGCAGCTGATGGCTCCTTGCTCTGATCTCAGTAATCTCTCCAGAGGCAATTTACATTTATAGCTTCAGAAGTGTGTCTCCAATTATAGAAATGCTGCAAGGCAGCTCCAAGGCTCTGTCTGCCACTGTCACCATGAGACCTCTGGGGGTTGTGAGAGCTCCCAGGTCAGAAGCCATCCTACTTCCTCTTATCTGATAGAACACACTGTACCTTAGGTGGAACGTGACACATCTGACTGAAAAAAAAGACTGTTGTGACCTTCCAGTCTTCCCTGCCTCTCCTTCTGATGGTTTCAAGGAAAAAGCAGAGGAAGATACTCCTTCTGCCTGCTCTGTAGGTGATATACCCGTGGTGGTGTGGCTGGAGGAGGCTGTACCTTATGGTTACTCAGGTCTGGGACCACAAAGGTTTGAAAAAATGCAAGTTACTGTCTATTCCACTGCTGGGTGGAAGAAATGCACATTTCCAGGTGCCCAAAGCAAGGAGCAGTGGAAAGATAACTTCAGGAGGAGCATGTGTCATATTGAAGCACTTTCTGGCTTGACTAAGATGAGTTGTGCCTTCTGTACTTCAGAGAGAGCTGAGGAGATACCCAGATCTGCCTGATCCTGGCTCCCTGTCCAATCAACTGAGTCAAAGGCACACGGGCATTTTGTCACCTAAGTCTAAAATGGGCATCTCACTCGCTGCTTTCTCTGGGAGCTGGGCATCACCCACCTTTCCCTTGAAGTTAAACTGCAATGTGGGCACTGCAGGTGCTGGGGTGCCTCAGTTAAGTACTGTGTGTTCCTGGAAAACTGGTGTCATAAAGGCTATAAAAGTAGATAAGGATAAAATATGTCCTAAATTGCCTGTGAGGACAGGAGCAGCCATGCTTGGGCCAGACAAGAATCTCCACCTTGCCCTTAATGCTTCTTCGAGTCACCTGATCAAATTCAGGCGTCTCACCAGGGCAGTGGAGAAATACCCCGAGGATCATATCAGGATAAACCCCGGCTCCATAAAGTACTCAGGATAGCTGAGAAATCCCCTCCCTTTCACACCCTTGTAGACGCTGGAAAAAACCTTCCCCTGGGGCCAGTTCCCTGACCTCCAGCAGCCCACGGTTACCCATCATATCGCGGGTCATTGTGACCATTTTAGACAGGAAATTAAGTTTCTCGATAAACACCCCTTATCTAATCTCCATGGTCAATATTTCCACCTTGCTTGCCCTAAAGACATTTCCCTTAACATCAATAAAGCTGGGACAGATCAAAAGACAGCTATCACCACGTGGTTGCTCACAGTGAGGGGAAGCTTTGCTCACAGCAGCAACACCTCCATGTTTCACCTGCAGCCTCATTAAATCAGACCTTGGATGGAACTCTTCAGTGGTCATGAGGTCAAGCCAGGAACTTACCCTCTTTAGTCACATAAGGACATTTCATTCTTCTCATGGCAGTTACCTCGAGATGATCAGGACATTGATGCCTGCACTGGATTCATATTGATTCTGTCAAGTACAACAGGAGTATGAGGTTTTTTTATGAGCAGGAGCAAGGGCACGTGGTGACAGGACAAGGGGGAATGGCTTTGAGCTGAGAGTAGGTTTAGATTATATATTGCGAAAAAATTCTTCCCTGTGAGGGTGGGGAGGCCCTGGCACAGGGTGCCCAGAGAAGCTGTGGCTGCCCCTGGATCCCTGGAAGTGTCCAAGGCCAGGTTGGACAGGGTGTGGAGCAAGCTGGGATAGTGGAAGGCGTCCCTGCCCATGGCAGGGGGTTGGAACGAGATGGAATTTAAGGTCCTTTCCCACCCAAACTATTCTGTGACTTTTACTTAATTGTTCCTGCTGAGGTTTACTCTGGCTGGGATAACCGGTGCTGTGTGCTAACTTAATTCATCCCAGAAACATCCCCATAAAAGCCCATGCTGGTGTTAAGCACACCTAAACGTTCACAACTAGACAGATGGAGAAAGATGCACATGTGTGTGTGCCAAGACTGAAATGGCATCATCTGTCATGCACTCACTCCTGCAAACATCTGATTTATGCATTATTAATGCCAAGGCTCCCAGATTATAATTTCCAGCACTGTGTATCATACGTAGGTGAAGGTGGGTGGATAGATATGAGTGTGTGTTAAATGCTTTGGCATACACACACGAATATGTAAAATGTCTGAGTGCAAGATTAGAAATGGATAGAAAAATGTGTGGTGCAGAAGAGAAGATCAAATATTCAAAAAGAAATCTGCTTGTGCATCTAGATGTCAAAATGCTAGAAATCCCAGCATATTTATAACAAATCTTGCAGGCTCCTTTCCTCCCCTGCCTTAGCAGATGAAAGTGTGCCCAGGTTTGCTGGGATCAAAGGCATCCATCATCCATGAATGAGTGCGTGCCCTTGTGACACAGAGAAACAAATACTTGGATGCTGACTGGCAATAAATAAATACCTGCCAGTGTTTATTCCACACCCCAGGGTGGGGCTGGCACTCAGGCTGATTAAATGAGTCCCTTTTGTGTTTGTTTTGTCGGTCTCCGAGGGGGGTTGCCCGTCCTTTCCAGCCCGCCGGTGGGGTTTGGTAGGCAGGGTCGGACAACGCTGCTCAAGAAAACCTGCAGAGGTGGGCTGGGGACTGGCTCATCGGGGGAGCTTTAATGAGCAGTGTGGGGAAAGGAGAAGCATCTCCCTAAATACAGAGTGAGTCAAACTCACCTCTGGCGAAGGGAGAAGAAGACCTGGAGCAGAGGAGGCGTTGACAAGGCACCGTATGTGCTCTCAGTCACATCCTCTGCTGTTTACTCGGGCTGCAGGGATGTGAGCAGAAGTAAAACCTGATTTAGGTCACATATGCCTTTCTCTTTGCTCAGTGCCGGAGTCAAAACATCCCGTGGGCAAGAGGAGGAGGAGACGAGGAGCCGCTGCATTGTCTGGGAGATGAGATTGGACTTGATGCACAGTCCTGGATCTAGCAACCAGGCAAATTCTCCTAGCAGAGAGCTGGTTTTGCTTCTAAAACCTTCTATTTTGCTGTTGTTATTGTTTTCGTTGTTATGGACTTCATGGCAGGTAAGCTTGGCTTGTCTGAGATTTTATTTTCATAATCAAGCAGCTTTGCATACCTAACAAACTCTGTTCCCAGCTTGTTCTGTAAAGCAAACACTGGCTGGCAAGGAATTAGCTAGATTTATGCACCTAAACAATAGGTATGGTTTGTTTCCTCATCTCCTTCCCTCCCACCCACCCACAACTGCCTTTCCAGTGCAGCCCCTGGGCTCTGCACAAAAACCATGTGGATTGGTAATTCAGCATGGCAAAGGCCTCTCTGCAGCTCCACACCCACGGAAGTCCCCGTGCACCAAGGGTGGAATCTTGGTCAGCCTCTGGGTATTGCCCTCGTGACCTAACTGTCCTGGAATTTACTGACTTGAGGACCTGAGTTTCCAAAGGCACCAGTGTCCTTGGAGTCAGGGAGCCAGTTTGGGACCTCTGACATCCACCTGCTGAGCACAACCAGAAGGAGCTGAGCCAGGAGCCCCACTCCAGGTAACCCAAAGCACCTGACCCCATCTTGTGCAATTTAGATGAGGGGCAGTGGTAGGGCCATCACTTCTAGGGATGGGGCAGCCACAACTTTCCTGGCCAGCCTGTGCCAGGTCTTCACCATCTTCACAGTCAAGAATTTCTTCATTTATCTAACTTAAATCTCCCCTCTTTTAGTTTAAAACCCTCTGCCTTGTCCTATCACCATCTGCCTGTGTGAAAAATCACCCTCCTTTTTATAAGCCCCCTTCAGGTACTGGGAGGTGTTTTAAGGTCCCACTGGATCCTTCTTTTCTCCAAGTGATCATCCCCAGCTCTCCCAGTCTGTCTCCAGAGCAGAGGGGCTCCAGCCCTCCGAGCAGGTCCATGGTCTCCTCTGGACTGCCTCCAGCAGCTCCACGTCCTTCTGGTGTTGGGGACCCCAGATCTGGAGGCAGCTCTGCAGGTGGGGTCTCACCTGAGCAGAGCAGAGGGAGAATCCCCTCCCTTGACCTGCTGTCCACGCTTCTTGTGATGTAGCTCAGGATGCTCTTCAATCACAACTCCAGTGAATTAACTGGAAGAAACCCTCTCACCAGGAGGGCACATGTAGGGATGGATCACGAGATCGGTGCTGCTGGTTGTCTCTGTTGTGGCAACAGCAGAGAAGAAAAAGGAGACTTCAAGTCCTGTGATCAAGCAGAGGGAGAGCTCTCCACCATCTGCCTGGTGGTAAATTAAACATGAGCTTTGCCTAAGCACACACCAATTACTGGAAAAGGCTGACTGTGACATGTGGTGACTTCCTCCCCCTCGCTTCCCCTCTCCCCCCGTGTGAACGCAGCCGTGACGCCGGTTCTGAGCGGCTGAGCCAGCGCCAGGCAAAGATGCAAATCTCAGTCACTTCTTCCACTCACCACGTGTGACAGGGCTGCGTTTGCCGGAGGAATAACTACCCACAGCCTGAAATATCACCGCACTCACAGCCCCTGGCTGCCTCCAGGGCTCCTCCTTGCCTGCCTTCTGCAGGCTTTGGAGAAATGGGTGGACAGAATGCACCTGAAGTCTAGCGGTTTTATGGCTCAGGCTGGTTGCTGTTAAGCTTTTCCAGCCTGGTGGAGAGTTAGGAATACAACAATTAAAGCCTAGTTGTCTATCGTAAAAGGAGCTGCAAATTTTGCCAGTGGCAGCACCTGCCAGGCAAGGCACAGGTTGTAAACCAAAGCATCAGCCCTAAAAAATCCAATGCCAAGAAGCTAAAGAAAGGGTAAATATCCAGTTTGGACATCAGTTAGAGGTTCTCCTGTACTTTATGACTCCACTGGTCCATCAGCAGATAGTGGTAGGACAAGGAGCAATGGTTTTAAACCAAAAGAGGAGAGATTTGGATTAGAGGTTATAAAGAAATTCTTTACTCAAAGAGTAGTAAGGTACTGGAATATGATGCCCGGAGAAACTGGGACTGCCCCATCCCTGGAAGTGTCCAAGGCCAGGTTGAATGAGTAATCTGGTTTAGTGGAAGGTGTCCCAGTCCATGGCAGGGGGGTTGGAACAAGATGATCTTTAAGGTTCCTTCCAGCCCAAACTACCCTGTGATCCTGTCAGCATCTGCCCCATTAGACAACATCCCTTCTGCTGCAATACCCCAAACCCAGCAGATCCTAAACCAGAAGGCAGTGACCAGAGTGAGGTGAGAGCACGAGGTTGACATGCCCTGTGGGAATACTGCTTGCTTGGGATTGCCTAATAGTAGGTCTCAGGATTGCAGAAAATCCGTAACTGGGACCATGGGGAGGAGGGGGATGTGGGCTCTTTGTTGTTTCCACCTTGTCTCTCTGAGAGATGCCCTGGCTATGTCTGAAAGCAGAATGGGCTCCACATCTGAGCCCTGGCTTTGATCTCTTCCCATACAAGTTCATTAATCACTCAAACTGCTGGAGGTCCAGGTGGGTGTGTGACTCTTCCTAGAGGCTGTAATAGAAATTTATCCCTCCAGGAACCAGTGAAGTATCCCTGGGGATCACAGAGGGTGAGAAATGAGACAATTCATCACTTCTGTCAGACCCTTCCTGGGCAGATAAACCAAACATGGGGTTTGAGCTCCAACAGATCTATCCTGAATCCACTCTCTGGATCCTTCTCTGACCTCCTGGCTCCCAAGATGCACAGATGAGCTCATGGCACTCCCAGACATAATAGCAGTGATAGTAACAAAGACAACAATGATACCAGTAATAACAAAAATACAACTTTTCTGCCCATCAAGGCCAGACATGCCTTGGGGTGATTTACACACACACACACACGGCTCAGACACCAGCACAGCAGGCAGCTTTCAGTGGTTCAACAACCAGAGCTGGCAGCTGAGAGGGAAAATATTTTGTGCCTCTGCCCCAGAACTGTGTAGAACCAGGTGTTTTCCCACAGCTCTCCCCTTCCATGTGCAAGCAGTGGGGACAGAGCCGTGGGGATGGAGTTTCCCTCTGAGTGTTGGGACGTTCCTGGGGCTGTGCATGGCATGGCCATGGTGTGCATCATGCTCATGTGGCCCCAGCTGCTCCCAGTCCTACCCAGTTCATCCATCATGGTTATTGTCCCGCTGCCCTCAGCTGTGTTCACAGACCCTGTAGTTACAATCCACACAATCCTGTGGTCCACAGGCTGCACCTGTGGTCAAGATCCTTCTCAGTGTGCTTCAAGTAAGGAGCTGATTTGAGCACTCTGATTTATTCTGGGAGAATATCTTCGGACAATAGACCCCCAGAGCAGATGCACCTACCCAGGCTGGGTGATGGGTACGGTGTGGCTGCATCCCTGATCTGTGGCCTCCCCTGCACTGCTCCTGGTTAGTCCAGGCCACACACCAGTGATATACCAAAACACCACTGATGATCCCTGCCCTGACCCTGTTGGTTTGCCAGTACAAATACAGCCTGGCACGTTGATGCAAAGAGCTTCAATTTTTGACAAACCAACATTTTCAGCTAGGAAAAAAGCTCACCCAGAGGAATCCTGCGTGGCTCTGCCTGCATTCCCAGCCTGACTTAAACACAGATGATTTCTCCCAGCAGCCGCAGCCCTGCTATGATCCCTGCCTGCTCAAATGAGCTCCTACAGACAGTGGCTATAAATAATCCCAGCCAGCATCAGGAATGACCTCCATGACAGATTTATCTACTGCAGGCATGACCAATACACAGTGATTTAACTTGCTCTTTGCACATAGTTGCTTTGGTCCTTTGGTTAATTACCTAGGAGAGGATGCTACTGGATTTCCACCCTGGAATACATCAGTTTTTGATGGCTTCAGTGTCGTGCTGTGTCTCAGCAGAGGTGACGATAACCCAGAGAGGGTTGAAGCTAATGGGATCTGTCTGAAACATGTCCAGTTCACATGAGGACACCAAGCCTGATTCTGATACAGCCATTAGGTCCATTTCCTTGGGTGGATTTATTCCTAAGCCCTCCTAGTAAATGTTTACTCATCCAGAGGTATCTTGATCTCTGGGATTTGCCTACTGAAGTGTGAGGTGATGGTGAGTGAGGGTGGAACTCCCACGCAGCCTGGCCTTGAACTGTACCCTTCAAAACTGGACTCAGACCTCTTCCAGAGATGGGTTCTGCAGCTGTTTATCTCAAATCAGCTCTGCAAAAGAATGCAGGAATTCGGCAGCTGCTCGATACTTCACTTTCCTTTTGCACAGGAGCAAGCACATCCCTTTTTGGAGCAGGAACAGTTTGCTCATGCTCATTAGCACTTCAACACTAATTTTCTGGACAGTTCATGTTTATTAGTTGTTGCTTGTGTTTCTTTTAACCTTGATGGTTTAGTTTTAGGAGGTTCTGTGAGGAGCAAGGAGTTGGATGTAATGATTCATGTGGATGCCTTCCAATCTGAGATGTTCTACACTTCCACAGCTTTAATCCATAACCTGCAAGAGACATGAGAACTCCATCCACAGCCAGTGGATGGGCTGGACATTGGGATTGTGTGGGTTCTTGGCTCTTGGCAAACATCATGCTTTCCAAAAATCCTGGCTGTGCCAAAGACAAGCCATGAAGCCAAATCCCCTCCCCCAGGCTAGCACAAAACCCCTCCAGGGCACCCAGAAAGAGAAATACTTTGCAATGCATTGCACTGCCGTCAGGAAGCAGGTTTCATATTCCTAGGTTGCATTTGTGAAAAAACAAAATTGAAGAGGCTCCTAAAGAAGCTGCAAAACCAAATTATGGTCTCAGACACACAGCCTAAGCATGGCAATGGCAGCCCATCAATCAAACCCAACACATGCACGGGCTCACCCTGTGGCAGCCCTGCGATTGCCTGGCTTAGCTTAACCTTCCCAGCTCTGCAGAGTCAGCCTTTCTGCAGGAAAATCAGATTCACAGCTGAAGCAAAAAGCCAACCCGGACTGGCCGACACCCTCACAGCCCTTAATCACCCCCCCAGCCCGTCCTTCCCGGCCCGTGCAGGCACAGGGACAGCAGAGCTTTGCTAGGAGAGGCTTCGGGAGGAAGGTGCAGACAGGCTCAGATCAGCTTAGCAGATAGGAAGGTAATTAATAGCTGTGATAAAACCACCAAGGGCAGACGGGTGGGCTTTGTGCTTGAGCCTACCCCTCCCAGCTTCTCTGCCTGTCTGGGGCACTGCTGACAGAGCTGCCAGAAGCGTTTCCAGGGGTAATAGTGAGGTGCCAGAGACACCACGCTGAGTCACATCTGCATTCCTGAGGTTGCTTCTCTCTGCTGGGTCTCCCAGGAGGTGCCTGGGAGTGACCTGGTGTGCAGACAAGGTGGACGTCCAGCCCTGTGCAAGATAAGGGCGATGAAAAGCCCATTTTATCTTTACTGAGTGATAAAGGGTCACCCCCATTGTCCCAACATTGGTGCTTCTTCCGCCAGCATTAATCCGGTGTAATGTTTTCCAACAAAGGAATATTTTGTCAAAAAAAAGGCTTCTTTAAAAACATCTTCAGCAAAACAGGGAAAATGATATGTCAGTTCATGAGGTCAAAAGGACCGTCAGAAATTTTGAAAAATATCAGTTTCCATCCCATTTGGACAGGAAGGTATTTTTATTTACGTTTAAAAAAGAAGATCTCTGGTGAACCGAGATCCTTGGTTTTCAGCCAGCTGTAACCATGAGTCTTGAAAACCCTTTATTACAACTCTTCTGGCTTAATTTACTTTCTTCCCAGTCCCATCTCTCTCTAGGGTTTGCTGACTCCTGCAAGTGGTTTTATTTAAGGGATGCAGGTGGTCTTCCTTCCCCTCTGCAACAGACCCCGTCACAGGCAAAATTGTGCTAAAACAAGAAGCTTAAATTATCTCTGTGCAGTGGCCATACTCAGAAATATTCACTATAAACCAGTTAGCAAGTCTGGAATGGCATCCCAGTCATTATTACAAATTAATTATGGTGAGTATCAATGCTTTATTATTTTCTTATGCCTTGCTTATACAGCAGCCAGTCCTTGCTGGGTAATTTATGGCCAGATAAGCTCCCTGTCCCAAGTGACTTCAAAAAGGTGGGCTCATCCACACCAATGTGATGGTGTAAAAATGTCACTGAGAATGTGCCCAAAAGGATGATAGGAAAGACTGAGAGGAAATACTAAAACGATGCTGAAGGATGAGGCAGGCACAGACAGTAAGGTGGATGTGTGGCAGGAGAGCACATCTGAACTTGTCACAGGTGAATCGAGGCTGGCAGGAGGAGGACTGAGTGAGTCAGGGCACCAGTGTGGTGTCCCCAGTTGGAGCAGGTGACATTAATACTGTCTGAAAGGGAAAAGAGCAGCTCTGGACTGCCAGGGTAAGTCACAGTCCTTGCAGCAGCACCAGTGGGATGGTCAGGAAGGAAATCAGCCATGAGCACTGGTGCCATCACCCTGACATGCAGGTGATGCCATGAGTTGCCTGTAGACGCTGCCAAGAACAGCGTGCCTGCACCACAGAGTGGATGGGCTGACCAGGTACCTGTGTGAGAGCCTCAGCCTCCTTCCCCCTCTGTCACTGATGGATCAGTGCCCTGGGGTGATGAGTGGGTAGAGAGGGACCAAGAACCAGAGAAATGCAAGGTGACATTTTCTTCTCCATGCTGCTGCTTGGACGACATTGGTATTTTTAGGTGCCACCAACCTCTAAACCAACATATCCCCTGCTAGCCAGAAAGCCTTCTCCTCTCTTTGTCTCCAGCTCTGCCCACAGGTTGGCACCCAGATTTGATGGAGGCATCCAACACAAGCTCTCCAGTCTGGTTTGGATGACATTTATCGAAATGTTGGGTTTTCTTTCTGGTGATGCTCAGGCAGTCATTTGTGTGGATGAAGGCAGCAAATGGCAAGACTCAGCTCTGGAAATACCTCTTCATAATGACCAAAATCACAGCTTAATTGTGGGGTTTGAGCTGCAGCTAGAAATATCAGGATTTGGGGCTGTGCTCATTCTTGAGCTGCCCTCCCCCATGGTAATTATTCGTTAGGTCTTAATTACTGTTTCTCTTTGTAGCTCTAATTCAGCTGCATTTTTTGGTCACAACCTCTGCTGCCATTCACTTCTCTAACTTTTTCTCTGAGCCACCAACATCAACTTCAGTATAAAGAGGACTCAGACACCTCTTAAAATAAAGACAATGTTTGCTGGTGCCTGGCCAGGAGTGGGTGCAATATCAGAGTCTGCACCTTCTGCTAGAGGGAGAAGCAATTCACAAAGTCTGGGGTATCCTGAATGTTGTCTTGTCACCATCCCTTCAGACCATGTTAGATCTGAGTCTTAGATCAGCAAGAAACAGTTTTCTCGCTGTGCAACAAGCTAGGTGGACAGATGCATCAACTGGGTTTTATCTGGCTTGCCCTGAAGCTCACCAGACTCAGTAACACTGTCACAGTCTTATCATGTTGGAAATTAGATTTTCCTTGGGATTGTGGGAGATGATATTCAGAGAAGACCTCTCAAGGCATTTAGCCTCCCATCAGCTGAGCTGGAGCTGCTGGGTCCACCCATGGCCTCCCCAGAGCAGATGCAGGTGCTGGTGGACCACAGGGCAGGGCTCGTCCAGGTGGAACACAAGAGATGAAGCTAACCTTGATGTGGGCACTGTAAATTAATTTCCTAGAACAGAATCATAGGATAGTTTGGGTTGGAAGGGACCTTTAAAGGTCATCTAGTCCAACTCCCCTGCAACAAGCAGGGACATCCTCAGCTAGATCAGGTATTTTGGGGTTGTGTCAACCCTTTTGGTATTGACTCTCACCACTACTGGTCCATCCACGATGTCTTCCAGCATTGCTGACAAATAAATTCAGTTTTGATGCACTTTTTCTATCCACAACAGCACTCAGCCTCAAAGAGGACACAGCTGGACACACGAACAAGGGAAATGTGAGGGACAAATATTCACACCTTTACAGCTTTCCCTTAACCATGAATGCAACACGGGCTCCCCTGGGGATGGGGAAGGGACCCTGACACTTGGCAGAGTCAGGCATGGAGCAGCGAGAATGTGATTTACACAGAGCTACAAAATAAATTTTCCCTATTTTGGCACATATATATTTCTTCCGTGAACGTCTTGGTGGCAGCAAAACTGCAAAAAAGGTATATAGACACCTGGAAATATCACAAATAATTCCTACTAGAGCCCTTTGCAAAGCAATTTCCGAAAATAGCATTTTCTTTTTTTCTCACAGACGGATAAAAAAGAAGGAGAATCCTCTCCAATCCCATGACGTGAGGGCAGTCACTCCCCAGCCGGAGGCAGGTGAGCCGGTGCCGGCTGTGCTTCATCCAATGTGTTGCATTGTAAAGGTTTGCCCGTGGTTTAGTTAATCCCAGACACATTCCTGAGCCATCAATCAGAGCTGACTCAGCCAGCGTGACTGGTCTGCCCTTTTTATTTTTTTTAGCCATCACAAGTTCTCTCGCCTTGTTTGCCAGCAGTGAGCTGGGGGTTTATTCCTTTTTTTTTTTCTTTCTTTTTAAAATTTTAATAGAAATGGAACTTGACTGGGAACAGGGAAATGTTCCTGCTGTCAAGTATAACCTTTAAAGTTGCACTGCCTCGAGGAACTTCTCCTCTCTGGGATGCTGCTACAAAATGCATCACATGGAAGAAAAATAAAGGATGCTGGGATGGCATTGGCATCGATTCCCCCTCCCTTTCTTGGGGATGGCGTGACACAAGCCCCATCGTGCACATGGGAAGAGGAGAACAGACTTTTTGGAGGATGGGATTTTCCTGCAGAGCAGCCTTGGAAGTGCTGCCCGAAGACGTGCTCAGGGAGGCAAAACCTTCCCTCCGTGCTCCTCCCGCAAGGACGAGGTTTTATCACGGCTTCCAAACAGCCCCTGGCAGCCCTGGGGAGGGCAGGGGAGCTGCACTGATGTTGTGGCTTCGTGTGACCTCAGCCCACCCCGGTTGGAGGTGTTATCAGAGCCCCTGTACCCCTGCAGGACTCCCTGTGAGGTGGATGCAAGGCTACTCTCTTTGCCCTAAAACAAGTGTTTTGTCTCTGCCTTGGTCAAGGAGATGGCCAAGTTGCTAGAGATAAAAAGAATAGCTAAAAAAAGTTAAAATCCTGTGGCTGCTGGATTTCCCAGAGAGCACAGGTCCTCCCTGCCCTCAGGATGCACGGAGGGATGAGCATCGCCACAATCTCACACCTCTGCATGTCCACCTAGAAAATATTACTGCAGATGCCTCAATCGCACTTAAAAAGAGAGAACGTCCTCCCTGGTGAGAGGGCCTGGAGCACAGAGCAGTCAGGAGAAGGGAGATGATCCCTGTGCACCCCCAACAAACTCCAGCCCAAAGCAAGGCCTGACAAGCTCTGCCAGCCACGGGGAAATCAGAGCAAGGGCTGCACATCAGCCAGCAGGAGCCAAAGCACGGAGCTGAGCTGGGATACACAGCACTCACCACCTTTTAGCCCCTTTTGCTCCTCACGAGCTTTTAGAGATACAACTGCTGGAGCAGGACAGGCCTCCAATCCCCCTGGAAGCATCCACACAAGGTGCGCTCCAGAAAATCACGGCAAATTACACCCTTCCCTGCCTTCGCCCACTTTTTCTCAGGAATAGTAAATTAATATTAAATTAATTAATTACACCCCCCCCCCCCCCCCCCCAGCTTTACAGGGAACTTTACTTGCAGGTGGCAGCTGCTGTTTCCCTGCCTTCAGGGCAAAGCCAGCCCTGATCTCAGGGGACAGCTCTTGTCCAGCCCTTCATTCAGCACCAAAACATTTTAGCAGGTATTTGATTTCAAGAACTAGACCAGATTTGAATAAATGCCTAGTCCTGCCTCATTTGCAGCCTAGATTTAGATCTAGGCAGGATAAGTCACCTTTCTATTCAAGAGTGATGTAGCACTCTTGAGTTGAGGTTGAGCTTGTGGGGTATTTTCTTGTCCTAAGTAGGTGTTAACACTTGTAGAATTCATAGAATGGATTGAAAAACACCTTCCACTAGAGTCCAGGTTGCTCCAAGCACCCTCCAGCTTAGCCTTGGACACTTCCAGGGATGGAGCATCCACACTTTCTCTTTTATGAGATTTTTCATTTATGAGGCACAGGAACGTGTGTGAGGCAGCACGGGGTGGCAGATGGTGACCCTTAGGGCTGGAGAGCATACCTTCTAACACAAGCAAGAACCAGGCCACATCAGTATTTCAACAAGATAGTTTATTGGTCCAGCAACTGCAAAATATACAAATTTCTGAAAGGCATACCCTGTTTTTAAGCTGGCACAGCTTTACATCAGGCAGTTATTCCAGATGTATATACAGAACAGTTAACATCCCACAAATCAAAAACAAAGAAAAAGTAATCCCAAGTAACTACACCCTTCGCTCCAAGCTTTGCAGTATACATTAAATAAATAAAGAGTGCTTTGCTATAAAAACAAAAAATTAAAAAAATAAATTCAAGTATCACAAAGGAAAACAAACTGGGTGGGGAAAAAAAAAAAGAGGGGGGGAAAGAAATCATTGGCGTGGTTTGACATGTCCTCTCTCCCACCCTGCCTTGGCTGTAGCATCCCTGCCCAGTCTTTAGCTCTGTTAACCAAAAACAATGGACAGCAAGTTTTTGGGGCAGTGTGATGGCACAGGGCTGACACCATCCCACCACCCCTCCAGCACGAGAGGAACTCAAGAGACCAGTTTTCCCATTACTGGTAAAAACATCATGTTCAAATTTCAGGTTGTTGTAGACCTACTGTGACCTCTATTACTAATAAAGGAAGAAAGTTTAGGGGCAGTATGGGGGTTTTTTTCTGTTTTATACATATGTATTTATATATATACACACACACAAATACACACCAAAACATCCACGCAATTACATGTGTACAGGATTGATCTTGGGGCAGCCAGACGTCATATTTGTATTTGCTGGCTTATCTTTTTGCAGCAGGAGGGTGAGAGAGATAAAACTCCCCCTGAAGGAGGCTGAAAAGAGCCAAGTGAGTGGCCTCCCCAAAACATTCATTCATCTGAAAGGCAGTGAAACCAAAAGCACAGGGAGAAGTCCGCTTTTAATGAGGCTATTAAAAAAGAAACAAAGCCAGGGCAGGGGGAAGTGTTCTTAGTTTTATCTGTACAGGAATATGATACACATATGCACAAGCTCACACAGGCAGGGCACTGCCAGGACTGTCACCCCCGTGGGACACGGGCTGAGCGTGGCCCCGGCGCCCTCCCGCCGTCGGTGCCGCTCCGAGCACGAGGCCGAAGCGCGAGGCACTGTGGTTCGCCTTTTCCCAAAGGAAAAACAGACCAAACCCACCCCCCAAACATCCACACACTCACAAAAAAAAGAGTCATCATTTCTCCCCCAAACCTCTCCGATCCCATCTCTGGGGATGGTGCTCACGGGACACTGGGGAAAGCCAGGGGAAGGATGAATCCACCTCCAGTCCCCCAGCCCAGTGCTGCAAGGAGGGGTGGCTGCCTTCACCTCCTGCCTCCAGCCAAAAAAATATGAGAGGGGGATGGAGATGCCGCACGTAGGTGGGGAAGAAAACTCAAAATCCAACACAAAAAAAAATTTAAAAAAAAAATTATTCAAAATCCACAGACTTTTGCACAAAGCAATAGTGGTTAATTGCCATTTTTAACTGCTGTCTCCCAGCCCAGGACAGGCTGCCAAAAGGGATCTTATGGATCAAACCACAGGGAGGTGGCTGATGGGAGTCAGTCAGGACCTCACCCTGTTCCCCCCACCTCAAACACTGTAACTACTATTTTTTTGTAGTCCCAGCTTTTCAGCATGCAAAATACAATTAAAAACAAACAGAAAAAGCTGCCTGTATTCAGGCTTCCCTGTGAAGCGGCACAACTTGGAAAAACTAAAGTAGTTATGCTTCTGCCACAAATAAAGTGCAAAAACCAAGCAGTTTCTACATATACACATACACACACGTGTGTATATATAAAATTTAAAAAATACAGACAAAACTGTCCCTTCTTGTGGCTTTTTGCAGTCAGACAGGGACTCCTGCAACCTGGCCAGACCTGTGGCCACCTCCATGAGAACCTCTGTGGCTACAAAATGCATCTAACTCAGCCTGGGGATCCAAACCCTTCCCAATATCTCCACTTCCATCTAAAAAAGAGGAAAGGGAAGATGAAGTACCAGCACAGCACCTCAAACAGTGCTCAGCCTCCCCAAAATTCAACCCATGCCTGAACTCAGATCATCCCTGGGTGCTCCCCAAGATGAAAGCATCAGCCAAGCCCCTGCTGGCATGGTTCCTCATGCACTGCAGGCAGCTTTCAACCAGTTTTAGCAGCAGATCTACATTCTCTGCAAACCCCTTTAAGGTATGTTGATTAAAAAAAAAAGTGAAAGAATGGGTTTGTTTTTTTTATTCAACCCAGAAGTTCTTGCAGTGAAGGAGCTCACAGAGCTGCTTTCCTGGTGCTCACAGATCTGCATGAGCCGGGCTGGCGTGTGCAACAGGCTGTAGTGTGGGTGAGGAACTGCAGCACAGCATGTTAGGGGCTTGTTCAAAATTAATTAACAATAATAATAATAAAAAAAAATGCAAAACCCCTTTACCCACCCCTCCCTTCCCCCTATTTCTCTGCTAACCCCGCACCATCCACATATATACACACCCCACCCAGAGACGGATGGGTACCAATCATCTATACAGAAGATCAAAACCATTGAAAGAGAGGAAAATTAAAACTCCTGTGCGCTACAGAAGCACTTTACAGCTCGCTACGACCTAACAGGATGCTGGAGAGGAGAGCAAACGCTGCAGCCTGAAGAGCTGGTGATGACCCCAGGGGGAGCTGGGCTCCTCCTCCGCTCTCCTGCATCCCTCCCCCCTCAGCAGCGCGGGACTTTGCGGATGAACGGGCAGCGTGAGTGGAGCCAGCCGAGGGTCGGCCTCGCCGCAGCCAGAGGGGACCAGTTTGTAAGCAAGCTTCGGGAATGGCGATGGGATGAGAAGCTGGCGGCGCCGGCGGCAGCGCCGGTGGCCTCGCGACGGTGCCCACGGAGTCACGACGGCTTCTGGGAGTTGTTCATGTTCTGGAATGAGAGGGGAAGGAGAGGCGTTGGGGGCTGTGCTGGAGTCAGGCCCCAGCCCAGCAGCACCTTCTAGGAACATGTGAACGAGGGGACGAGGAGGAACAAAGCCACACACAGGTCACTAAAATGCACCCACCACAGAAGGGAGGACACTGCCCACCTGAGAGAGGCAGGTGACTGACTCACCACTCACCCCCTCAAGCATTGCCTGGCTTTAATTACAGGGTTAAAATTTAGATACCTCTAAAAACTGAGCTGAACCCAAGGCAACCCTCCCACCCCACCCTGTCTGCACTTGTGAAGCTGCTCTTTGGTCAAGGCAAGGTGACAGGGGACCACAGTGCTCATTCATGCAGCCCAATTAAACATCTCTCTCTTGCCTCCCTTGAGGGTGGGCAGTGTCCTCCCCACCTGCCAAGGACAAGGTCGTTGTTTGTCCATCCTTGGCAATGCCAAGAACAGGCAGCTCCCACTGGCCATGCCAAGGACCGGCCACCACCAGTGGTTGAGCAGCAGCACAGCTCCCCTGATGACACCCCATGAGGTACCATGGGCCCAAGAGATGCTCTAGACACAGCCCTGGTGCAGGGTGACAACAACAGGTACCCACCAGCATGTGGTGAGGACCACAAAACCAGAGACAACCAGCTAAACACAAGCAGGACTAACCCAGAGGAGAGCATCTGCTCCAGGAGAAGCCCAGGGGACCACAAGGACATTTCCCAACTCACAGAACTACACAAAACAAGGTAGGGAAAAAAAGGACTAGGAAACAGCTAGGAAGGATTGATTCTCTTTTTTTTGAGTTTTCTTTTTTTTTTTAATGCTTTTACTACCTAAGCTGCCCCTTACAAGCACCAGGAATCCTGGCCAACTATGAGGCAGAGCAGGCTGAGCTGTTCTCTCTTATCTAAGGAGACAGGAGGAGGGTCAGGAAAAGCCACATGCACCACAGCCATTTACCTTGGAAATATTAGCAAAGAGAAAACTTTGAGAAAGTGACAAACGGGTCTTCTTTTTAAGCATGAAAAGTGAAGGGGAGAAGAAGGGAGGGGATCAGGTGACTGTTCAAAAGTGCACTTTGGATCACAAACCAAGCAAAAAGAAAAGAAATCATCACGCCAAGTAGTCCCACGACCCCCAGTCAGCTCAATTCCACAGCCAGAAGGACTCTGAGGTACTCAGCCATGTCCTGAGCCTCTCCAGGTGTCCCCTGGTCCTCCTGGGTGGGTGTTAAGACCCCAACAGTGAGGGCTGATGCAGTGAAGCTCCCACTACCAACCCAGGCCTACAGTGCAAGTTGTGAAGGAGGCACCTTCCACCTCCCCAACCCCATTCAGGTGGGGACAGTGAGGGACCAAACAAGTGTGCAAGGCAGCAGCCTCCCAGAGCTAAAAGCAGTGTGAATGTCACCAAGCCTTGAGTTTGGCATGTCCTCATGGGTCCCACAAAGGCAGCCTCCTCTAGGAGGTGGAGACAGGCTCCCAGCTGCTGCCAGCCTACACCTGGCGTGGGTAACCATCACTGACTGCTCCAGCACAATGACACAGCCATCTCCCAAACTCAACACCAGAGTGTGTTTTCAGTGTCCCAGCCAGCACTGAGGCAATACAGTGCCTTTTATTACAATACAGATGGGAAAAAAGTGGAGAGATGGATGGACAAAAACTAAAATGCTTTCAGAGCAACCCAAGAGGATCAGGCATTTCATCAGAGGCTTCAGTGGCCATGAACAGCAAGTGAAGGTGCACAGGCATGCAGGCCATGCTGGGCAACTCAACTCTACACTCATGCAGGAGCACAGTGATCTCACCCAACCTGTCCACCAGCAAAGCCAAGTGCAACACTCCTAACTCCCCTTTTCTCAAAAAAGCTTACTCTAAAAGGTGAAGAAATATGAGGTTCAACAGCTGCTACATACAGGCAGGGCTGAGGTCTGGCCTGGCCATGTTAGAGCAG
The DNA here is from genome assembly GCF_041296385.1 of Aphelocoma coerulescens. NCBI lineage: Eukaryota > Metazoa > Chordata > Aves > Passeriformes > Corvidae > Aphelocoma > Aphelocoma coerulescens. Next base: position 4,354,165 of record NC_091014.1, on the reverse strand, counting down.
ATCCCCCTGTCTTCAGCCCACAAAACAACCCCAGATAAGGGATGCTCACAGGCCAATTTGAACTGGCCCTCAGAGGCCAAGAAGATCCCTGGGCACTACCCCAGTATCAGCTCAGCCCCAAAATCTTCCAAGTCTTTGAGAAGACATCTGAGCACTGCTCAACAACTGCTGCTCTCAACTCAATGATGTAGCATGAATTAGTCCAAAGGCTTCAAATTTATCCCAGAGCTGTCCTGTTCCTGTTACTCGGGGATCTAACAGCACTAAGCAAACTGCCAGAGCCTTGACTATTCATAATTAGTGCATTAAATGCTCAAGATGTCTTGCATGCTCTAGGTAGAGTAGGACAATTTGCATTTACTCTGCCCACAACACCTAGGCTGACTGTTCCCAAAATCCAGGTTTGCAGAACTGCAGATGGCTGATCCCAGGATCATCCAGCTCCACAAAACACATTCCTGAGCAGGTCAGAAGCTTCTCAGATGTCACTCTGGTGCCATCACTCAGACACAACTCAGAGACCTCAGGAAGGACAGAGCACCCAGGTCTCTCACCTACAGTACAGTGTGCTATCTCAGAGGAGACAACTCCAGGAAAACCCAACAGCATCACCCATAGGCAACACCATCAGAGCACAAGCAAGAATTTGCTTAATTTCACAACAAATTCAGAACATTTCATCAAGCTAGGATACAAACAGCACCCACAGTCTCCTCTCTACTTTCCCTAAAACAAATCCCCCCCAAAACCAGCAAAGCATCAACTCCAAGTTGTCCCCACCCCGTCCGGATTTTGCAACAACAAAACAACCCAACAGGATGGCAAGAGGCATGGAAAAAAGGGTTGGAAGGGCGAATAAGACGCAAGAAGGTACTTACAGGCATGCCTTCCCTAGTAAAGGCTGCAGAGAGACAGAGAGAACAGAGAGAGGTGTCAGTAACCCCGCGCCGCACCGGGCAGAGGACAGTGGACAGCAGCGAGGGGCAGCCAGAGCTGGCAGAAGGTTTGTTGTGAGGCTCAACCAGCCCAAGCAGAGCCCTGGGAGCTGAGACAGACTCAGCAGTCCTGGGAGGCTCATGCAAAGCAGCAACCAAGCAGAGCAATGGGGGAGCACGGAGCCATTCCTAACCTGCTCAGGATCTGGGTGAGGAGGGGAGAAAGGACATCACACAACACAGACAACAGGGAGAGGGGCTGGGCAATACAGAGAGATCCAACAGGCAGCTGGTGGGAAGGGCAGCATGGCAAAGGCTCCTATAGATTATACAGGACTCCTTAGTGAGCTTAGGAGGGAGTTTGTGCCTGGAGAAGTGAGCAGCAAGCAAGGCCTCTCTTCCTATGTCCCTTCATGGGTGGGTGAAAGAGGAGAGGACACATGAGCCCCATGGCGGCTACCCACGCGGTTTCACCCACGTTCACCACACCAAGAGCCTTCTACTCAATTTTGCCTATGGCTCCAGGATGAAGGAGACCCCTCCAGCCAAAGGTGAGTCTTGGCAGCTCCTCCTTAAGAGAAGCACAAGGACATTTGATTTATTGCCATGCCCAGGTCTACACCGGAGCCAAGCACACCCAGAGGGAAGGCACGAGCCCTTTGTTCCTGCTCACTCCAGGGAGGAGACTCCTCAGAAGGTTGATGCTGGATGGTGAAGGCACTAAATTAATGCAGCCTAGAGCTCAGGTTCTCAAAACCCAAAGAGGATCAACAGTGACCCAAGGCAGGGAGAAACAGCAGCCGTGGGAGGAAGATGCATCTCAGACAGCAGCACAGGTCATGACAAGTGCAAGCAGGCTCCTCAGCTTCAGGAGTGACAGGAGGACAAACAATAAAACAACGAGAACAACAACAAAAAAAGAAAAAAAAAGAAAAGGAATTAAAAAAAAAAAAGAAAAGAAGAGTTCAACTAACTTGTCCCGGCATCTGCGTGGGCACTTCCTGAGGAACACAGCCTGGCAGGGCAGAAGAAACAGCCACATGCTCCTCAAAGCTGTTGATGCGAGGTTTTTTGGTGGGCTCTGGGCTTGCTAGAGGGGTAACGCTATTACGTCTCATGAGCGGGTTAGGTCCCTTCTTTGCTTCCTAAATTAAAGTGAGACAAAGAAAATAAAAGTAAATATAAAAAAATAAAGCAAAATAAAAAAAAAAAAGGAAGAAGGCGACAGTTATAAAGGAAAAAAAAAAAAAGAAGTAGGTTGCTTTGGTTTTCTTTTTTTTAAAGTGGCCTCTGCTTTTCCCCACAATCTGCCAATGAGCAAAGGATGCACTGAAAGGCTTTGGACACAAAAAAAACCCTGATGCAAAATGTTCAAGAGTGCAGAAGTGGAGGGGAGAAAAAAAAAGGCTCTGCACTCAGACACGAGACAGATCTCCTCCTCCATCTGAGTCTCAGCTGACAAAAAAAGTAACTATAGGTAGCTAAATACACCCAGCAGCAATCAAGCCATGATTCTTCACAACACAGAGGTGCCCATCAGTCTCCTCTTCAAAGCTGGTTCCTCCACCCAGAGAGAGGAGTGAAAGCAAGAAGAGGGAAGATGAGCCAGCCCAGGCTGATTAGGAAGATTTGGGAAGTAGGAGCAGAGCAGCCAGCGAGGGTCGGCACCGTGCCAAGCTGCAACTCAAGCAAGGAGGGATGGAGACAAAGCCGAGCAGGGGCACCCAAGCACATGGCACATGTCTCACCCCGTCCTACCCGAGGCCTTCCTGCCATCCCCAGAGAGGGTGGCAAAGCAGGGTATCAATGGCCCAATGCAGGGGGAAGGACTGGCTTCCCCCCTACAGCTGTGGGAAGGGACAGGCGGCTCAGGTGCTGCCACCTGACAAGGTCAGGAAGCAAAGGAAAGGAGATGTGAGCCAAAAGGGGAGAGCTCCAACTGCTCAGCATCACTTTGGGCTCCACCACTGCTATGCACAAGTTGGAAGTGTCCCAGCATCTTGGGACATGGGTGCTACCAGGTCCCTGTGGCCCACTCTGGGTGGCTGCCCAGCCCTGACACCAAGTTGGCATCCTCCTGTTCTGGCCTCTGACCTCCAGTGGAGCTCTTGGCAGACAGACCCAACCTTACAAGAATTTTTCTCCACACGAGGGGTCTCCTCCACAAAGCATCCCCAGCACAGCACTGCCACCTCCCACCCTGCAGAATGACAGCCATGGGCATACCAGGAAAAAGACCCTCAGAGGCAGATGTAGGGCAAGCATTGAGCCCAGGCTCTGCCAGCCAACTGAGACACCTGGGAGAAGGCACCTTCTCCATCCATGGTGCCATTCCCTGCTCAGGCAAGTGGATGACTGTGCAGGTGGAAGTCAAAGACCAGGGAGGAGTTTTCCCTGGGCAAACACACTGGGAAGTAGGAACAAGCAACAGTCCTTGGAAAACCCTCAGCTGGCCACGACTTTGCAGAGCAAAAACCCATCTGATGCTCCCAGTCTTCCAGCAGCACTTCCAAGCACCCAGCTAAGCAATCTCCCCATGCCCACCCCAGGCATTCCCACTGCCAGCTGACCACAGGGGACAGGAGGGGGACACCAAAGGACAGCTCCAGGGAAAAGCAACACTCACCTCTGGCCGATCTCTGTGGGTGTTGACTGCTTCAATGTTCAGTGAGATGGATTCCACCCGGCAGCCTGCAGAAAGGAGCACAAAGACAGATCAGCAAACCCAGCAGGCACAGGATCTTACCAAGTGCCCCATCATAGGTCCCTGCTTTTCTTCTAGAGGAAGGCTGGATCCAGGAGGAGGTATAAGTCAAACCCCATGCATTTTTAGGAAGGTCTCACTCACCATAGGCTACCGGGGTCAGCTTCAACACTGTGTGGAGGGGACATTTCAGGTAGGGCATTTCATCTGCAGAGACAGCAAAGCAGGGGAGTTATCCCACCTCCTCTCCAAAGGCAGGCTCACACACCTTCATCCCACACCAAAGAGATGCAGGCTCCAGGATGTGAACACGATCTCCCCACAGCTGTATCCCTCATCCCTCCTCCAGCAGGGCCAATCCTCTTCCCAGAGCCAGGGATCTCACCTGCACTCTTGTCCAGGAAGTAGGCCAGGAGACAGCGCATGACAGCCTGGTGGCAGATGACAAGGACGTTCTCTTGCCTCTCCAGCTCCATGATGACCGGCTCCAGGCGCTGCACCAGGTCTTGGTAGGACTGGGACAGAAGGGAAGAGAGATGAGGCGTGGAATCACAGCAACGAGCACCCCAAAGAAACGACAGTCCTTGTCTTGGTACACCTGCTGATTTCACACCTCTGAGTAAACCAACAAGCTGCTAAAAAAAAAAAAAAATCCTCATCTTCAGGCTACTCTAGAACTTCCACTTCTTCTGTCAGAGAAGGAGCCATTCACATCTCAGTCCTTGAGAGTTTATTAAGGTAAGCAACAATGGCTTTGAAGACAGCACCTATCATCTTGAAATTTGATTTTGTACAGGATTTCTAAGTTCTGAGAAGCCTGGAGCAAGCTAAGAAACCCCAGGGTTTTGAAGGGCCTCATAAAAAAACATGACAGGCAGCCAGAAGGAGCCCCAGACACCAAGAGTTGCTGGCTGATATCCCTACACATTCTTCTGTTAGAAACACAGTCATGAAGATGTCCCCCAAAGATTTTTTTGAAATATTTATGGGCATGACTTTCAATTGGGGGATAATTAGCTAAATTCACAGCCCAAAGTATCATCCAGAACTGATGCCAATTCCCAACTCATTGTGTCACACCCTGAAAGCAGACTGCCAGGAACAGAGATATTACCGTCAACCCTTAGGGAATGATGCTGAGAACAAGGTGAAAATTACTTTTTTTGGAAATGAAAGAAAATTGGGGCAGCACAACACTTCGAGTGGATATAATGATGGAGGTTAGACTATAAACCTCCAGGGGCCTTTTCCTCCTAATTTGCTAAAAAGTCAGTGGGACTCTTTGTTAAGTGACATATTTCTTAGTGAGATCTTAATATACCAAGGCTTCACAAGAGCTCAAGGTAGAGGTAAATATGAGCCCTGATCACTTTTAAATCTAGTTTCCTGGAGCCCTCACTGCTCCCCTGCTCAAGAGTAGAGGACAGAATGAAGACAGAAAGGAGACATTTAAAACAAAAGTGACATCTCTGAGGGCCTCCCTGCAGACCTACCTCCCCAGAAGGATAACGGTAGTAATATTTATCCTGATCACGCAGAGCAAATTCCTCTGGATGTTGCTCCCTGATTTCTTCATAGGTCATTTCTTCACACACACCCTGCCAGGGCAGGACATCCATGAGGTTACTGGACATGCTCAAGTCAAAAAGCATCAGCACAGACACCATGCAAAGCAATGCTTTCTTGCCAAGCAACAACCAGCTCCCTCCAGCTGTTGTGGCTGCACAGATACTCACAGCATCAATTTCATTGAGTGCCTTCCACTGCTCGTAGGGCAGCTGAAGAGCTTCTGCTGTTTGGATTGTCCTCTTTAGCTGGCTGGTCCAAACTTTGAGGTCCTTCAGGTTCTGCTCTTCCACAAATTTGTTCAGTGCAACTGCAAACTGTAGGACATAAAAAAAAGAGAGGTTGATTCCTGGTCCATAGCTTCCCAACGGGCCTTCTTCCCTGCTTCCCAGTAAGTGCTGCCTTCCATAGGCAGACAAACCAGTCTTCTGAGGGGAAGGGCAGCCACACACTCATTGATCCCCAAGAGCTACAGATGGATCCTCAGCAGCCCAGCTGTCATCAAACATGCACTTAACCCAAGGTACAGCATCTACTACAGCCAAATCACTCCTGGAAGCCACAGGAGAGCATTGTGGTTCTCCCTCACCTTCTTGCCCCTGTTGGAGAGGCCAGAGTCCCCTCCAATCCTGCCCTTGAGGTTGAACTCGCTCTCCCCGTGCCGACAGAGGTAAATGGTGCGGGGCTGGACGTGGATGTTCATCAGGTAATAAACAATCCTGCTCTGGATGTGATCCTGAACCCTGTTGACCAGGAACCGCCGGCCAACGTCGATGACTTTGATGAGAGAAAGTTCCCTAGGGACAGACAGAGACATCATTCTCAAAAGGCAGCCCTGTGAGGTCTCTGTCCACATGATCACCCAGCTCAAAGGATTTCCTGCAGGCTATTTTCAGCAGGGAGCCAACAGGTAACGGGGATTCATGGAGAGCTGAATAGCACCAGTGTAATCGGCACCCCTCCTCTTGCAGCAGTAAAGAGGATTAAACAGGACTAACAGGGAACATACTCCTCCCCAGGACAGGGATCAGGAGGACTGGGATAATCTGTGCAGGGCACACAAATGTGTTTGTGAGCAGTGGAAAGACTGGGAGGTGCCTGCAGAGTCAGGGAGGACAGCAAAGCTCTTCCAAGGCACACAGCAACCAGGCAGAAACCACAGGGCTTGCTCAATCCTGTGCTTTGAGCCAAGCAGTCCCTTCCTTTAACTGGGGCAATGGCAAAAGCACCTCAACCACTCAAATTCAAGTGCTTTCCCAAAGCCTTTGTATTTAGGCCCACAGAACAAGGTTTAAAACAACTCATCCAAGCCCAGAAAGACATCAGTGCCCATTCCCCTAGCACAGGATGAAGGGAAACCAAGACTTGCAAGAAAAAAGCCTGAATTCAAGGTGAGGCCTGGCCATAGATCATTCTAGAGCAGCCAGGTGTTTGAAGACAAAGTGAAATACAGCTCCACCCTTCACTGCTCCTCTCCTGGGAGAAGGCAGGTGTTCAAGGCAGCTCAGAAGTCAAGGTCTCTCACCTGTCATAGTCATCAGGGTCGAGGGGCTGGTAGCTGGCTTGGTAACAATTGATCCTCTTCATGAAATCCTCCATGGCATCGGTGGAATTGCAGTCCCGGTAATCTGGGCTGGACAATTTGACTTCCTGCAACAGGAAAGACACCATGCCACAAGGAAAGGTTAGGAGGCTTTCCAAGCCAGACAATGATAATCTGGAATTTCAAAGTCCTGCCAAGATCCGGTTGATTAGCTGAAACTAAGTGATGACTTCTTTACAGTCATCACTCATCATAGGGCAGAAAAAAGCAAACTAGACCCAAAACCAAGCACAAAGTGGGAGAACTTGGTATAAACCATTTGCATGATTAGTACAGATGCTCATCAGTCCACTCCCATTCTCCCAGGAGTTGGGGTAGCACCTCACCACCCAGCAGAGCAGGAAAACTGACCTTCCTTATGGCTAAAAAAACCCCATCAGGTTCAAAGTCAAGCTGAGAATGGAAAGTGCATGAGCTTAGACAAGATGCTTAGCTCAGCTCAGCAGCAGGCTGGTAGGATGGCAACATTCAACCCCTTTCCATGCATTATTTCCTGCAAGCTACTGGGCTGAAAAACACTAGAAACGGGCAATGTGAATATCCACAAGCCTCATGGACTAAGTCCTGCCTGAACTAATCTAACAAGCTGCTTTTTCCTGAAGATTTGGGTTTGAACAGCAGCATTACACATTGGTAACTTCACAAGCAATCCTGAAACCAACAGGATAACACAATGGATCAACGCCTGTGGCAGCATCCCAGGCCTGGGGTGTATTTTCCACACTGATCCCAGCACTAAGAGCACCATTCATCTGCAGTTCCCCGTGGAGCAAAATCCCACGCTCAGCTAGGAGCTCATTTTCTCGCCCTTCAAGCATTAGTTTCCAAATAAAGGGATTAAAATCCTCCAAAAAATCCAGCTTAGGGGAAAAAAAAAAAAAAAAAAAAGGCAAACTGAGCATTTGGTTGTGGAAAAGGCTGTGTGCAACCTCCCAGAAAGTTGGTCACTGGGACAACGTGGGACAACAGCTTTCAACAGGAGCAAAAGACACTCTTCAGCCCCAGCCCCTGGCTAGAGGATTTGCCTCCAGTGAAGCCATGTTGGCTGTCACTAATCACCTCCTTATTTTCCATGTGCCTTAGCTGAGTTTCCAGGATGATCTGCTCCATGATCTTCCCAAACTGAGGTGAGGCTGAGCCTGTAGTTCCCCAGTTCTGTCAGGGCTTTTTCTTTCCTAACCCACTCCCTGGCTGCTCAGGTCATCTCTGTATTCCACCTGGGCTGCCTGCCCTTGCTTCCATCCTCTCTGTAGGTTTCCTTTTTGTGTTTGAGTTTGCTCATCCATGCAGCCCTCCTGGCATTTTTGATGCCTGCTCCTTTGTTGGGAATGCATCACAGCTGAACTTGGAGAAGATGATCCATGAACATTAACAAGTTTTCTCAGGCCCCTCTTTCCTCCTGGGCTTTTTATCCCATAGTACTCCACGCCAAAATCTGCTCTCCTGACATCTCACTTCACAGCCACTGAAGCCCAGGCTGCCCTGGAGCTTCACAGTCCTCACCAGCCCCTCTCCTTGTTGGTGACAACAAGGTGCAACACAGGAGAGGTGCCATCACTTGGAGAAGGCAGTCATCATCAACACATTCCAGGAACCTCCTGGATTGCCTGTGCCACGCTGTGCTGTCCCTCCAGCAGATACCAGGCTGGTTGAAGTCCACAAGGAGGACCAGGGCTTGTGAAGGTGATGCCATTCATATCTCTCTATGGAGGGAAAGCAAAAGCAGGACACTTCCACAAGTTCCACACTTACCATAACATTGGTGGCAACTACGTTGGGATCATTGCAGACAGATTCGATGAAGAACACCTGGGAAGCAAAGCAAAGCTCAGCTGGAAGCCACCAACAAGGTTTGTGACATTCAACCAGCTCCTTGCAAAACCCCACCTCCTCCCTGCTTGACCAGAGAGCTCTCCCTCAGCCCCACTCCCACCAATTCCTTCTCCAGGGCTCAGTATGGAAGATGAGGGAAGAGTTTCATATTTTTAATCAAACCCAGCAGAGAAATCTCCCTCACACAGGAGCAGCATGAGGATAACACATGAGTGAAAGAACATACACCAACTCTACACTACAGTGGACTTCACAACGAAGGCATCAGCCCCACGGCACCAACCTTGAATCCGTTCTCTTTGGCAAAGTTTAGGATCATCCCTCTCCTCTCCCGTGTGGTATTAGTGGCATCAAAAACCTTTAAAAGCAAAATATCTCAATTAGCACCACAAAGGCCTGGTTTCCCAGTGAGCCCCTCCTCAGAGAAGGGACTGCAGAGGACCTTGGGGGCCAGCACAGCTGCCAAACCCCAGAGCACATCTCAGAGCTCACCGCAATCTGCCCGGCCTCCTCTGTCAGGTACAGCTTCACATCCCTCAGGGCAGCCATAGCACATTGCCTACAAAAGAGAGGACAGACAGGTGGCCCTGATGCCCTCTGGGTGCATTGGTCACTCTGAAGTTACCAATCCCATAGAGGTTCAGCTTTGAGCTCTCAAAACCCTCCTTGGGTAGGAAGGGGAAATTCAAACCAGAGCCCAGCTTCTCTGTTCATCACCCCTAAAATTGGTAACTGTGATCCCAGCCACAGGCTTCAGCACCCCTGTGGGATCAGGGAGGTGGTGCCCACACTCACCTCCTGACTTTCATGGCTTCCTCATTGTCAGGTCGGAAGAAGTCATAGGAGCTGTAATGCTTCACAGCCTCACGGCGATACTCCCCAACGTTGAAAACTGGGTGGGAAAGGGGGGAAAAAAAAAATCAAAATGAGGAGCTTGCCTCAGCTGTTCAGCTTCTGCAGTTAAAGAAAGCCAGGGGCCAAGAAATTACATCCTTAGAGCAAAAGGCTGATGGCGTCCCTTGGTCTTCAAAGTGAAGGAGAACCTGGGCTGCTCAGGATGTGAAAATACAGATATTTTGCCTGTATCCCCCACCACACCCCATCTCCCAAAGCACTGACCTCCCAGAGGAATTCCTGAGGACCAGACCTCCTGCTTTTCCCTGGAAGCCAGTGAAAGCCTTACCTTTTGTGGGGACGCCAATCCAGTTGAGGTAGCGAGTCAGCTTCTTGGAGATGTAGGTCTTGCCACGGGCTGGCAGGCCAACCATGACTATCACAGTGGGGGAATTGGCAAGCTGAGGCCCACAAGCTGCAAGGAATAAAGAACAGGAGCAGCTCTTAATTCTCCAGCTCATCTTGTATCAACCCTACAAGGCACCTGTTTTTATCCAGACTCCTTACAAGTCCTTCAGCAGCTGGAGGACACCTGAAAGCCATGGCAAGAACATCCTGAAAGTAGGCAAGGGGCCAGCAGCTGGCCCAGGCTCCCTGGAGAGCCTCTGTGCCTTGGTTTCCACGTTTGCAACCAAAATAAAAAATAATTAAAAAAAAATAATTAAAAAATCCAGGCAAGCACAGCTTTGCATTCCCATGGCTTGGCCAATTCTGTGAAAGGATAACCAAAGACTTGGGACCCATCCCTGCAGCAGTGCTGCTGAAATACCAGGTCTGCTCCAAGATCTTCACCCACAGAGAGCATCTTCCAAAAACCTTTGACTAGATTTTCAGCTGACACACAACCAACTAACCAGATTTCCTGATGACAAACAAGGCAAGAGAGCAACAGAACTACCAACATTTAAAAGCAGATATCCAAGTGATTTATCCCTTTTTTCCTCATAAACCCAAGCTGGGTTGTTGGGTTGTTTTATTTTGTTGTGGTAAAGAGGGTCCATGTCAAACAGCTGGAAAGAAAATCCAGAGGCAGCATTTGCAGGACAGATGGGACCCTGCAGGGGATTTCTCACCCACCCCTCCATCTACCCAGGAGCCCAGAGACCTCATAGGAAAGGAATGCAGGGAGTGAGTGGCTGGTGGCAGAGCCATAAAACCCAGCTTAATTATGGCCTGGGTGGAGAGCTCTGCATGCCTGTCACAGCTGCCTGAAGGTGGGACCAGGGGATGCCAGAGGATGGTGACAGGGCTGGGGTAGGTTTTCCTCAGTGTGGATGTGGAAAAGGCAAACAAACTGAGAGGTATCCACAGAACATGCCCAAGTATGTGGGATTACCTTCCCCTTCTAAGAAAAGAAATAAATCCAACAGCTGAAGAAACCAAATTAAGGCCACAAGGAAGAGTTATGGTACTTGGTACCCAGATGTCAGAGAAAAGCCAGCCATCATCTTCCCAAGTTTCTGACCAAAGCAAACTCAGCAGGCAAGAGATTAAAAACTACCTAAAATATATTTTCTCTTTTTTTTCCTTTCATAAATTTCACATTCCTCAGGCTGGAGCTGCCCTCACACTCACTCCCTTTGTGCAACCCACCCTCCCCAGTGCTGCATTTAAAAATCCCAGGGCAGCTCCCAACGGTTTTGGCACAAATGCCAATTTTCTGTGCTGAGGTACAAGGGAGCTGTGCAACATACCCAGAAAAATACTTCCCCCCACCCCCCAAGAGGCTCACATCCTCATCCAAGCTATGGGTGCAAGTCTGTTTTTACACAAAAGCCACACACTTATTAGATAAAGGGAGGAGGAAGGAACAATACCTGAATAAGGAACCTCTCCCTACCTGCCAGTGGACAAAGGATCTCAAAGAGCAGAGCCAAGAGGATTTGGGGCCATTAAATAGCACTTCACGAGTAAAGGGACAATGCTGGGTACTGTTCATGTCCCTGTGGCTCCAGACAGCTGTGTCAGTCCCAGAGCTGGCACTGTGTGAGCAAGCACATGTCACCCCCAAAGGGTGCTGCAAGAGTTAAGCATCCCTAATTCAGGAATTTCCCCCCAGTTTTTGCTGCCAAAGGAAAGATCCAGATTCCCCTTGGACAGTGGAAAAGCACCTGGGAAGCACTTCCCAAAACACCATGGCATCAGTGAGCAACTTTTCATCAGGAATCTGAGCCCAAACCAAAAGTCTCCGGGAAACTTTGCATCAGGGATGAAACAGAACCCAGTGCTTTGCTCCCAGAGTTTCACAAAGGCCTCATTCATCATTTCTTTTCAGCACTGCTGGGAAGCTATCAGGGATTTCAATACATATTCATTATGCCTTATCGACATCTAGCCAGGTAAGTCAAGGACAGGGATGACTTTCAGGCTCAATCAGAGGATATTGAGAAGGAGCGCATCGCTTTTGCTATTTGCCAGAAAGTCAGCTTCACCAGCCGGTAAAAGGAAGAAAAAAGAAAGAAAAAAAAAAAAAAAAAAAAAAAAGGCACATTTTTACTGTATCGTCGTAAGTATTCCCCAAAAGCCCCCTGCAAACCCAAACCGCATGTTCCGTTAGTCCGAGTGCCCTTTTCCCAGCTTCTTCCCGCTGCAATTCCAACACCTCCACGGATGCCCGAGCCCGCACTCTGCAGCGCACGCACACGTGGAACCGCTGCCGCCCCAAACCCTGCGCGCCCGGCAGTAACGCGCACATCCCCGGCCCGTGCTTCCACACCCACCGAGCCCGAGGGACGGGAAAAAGGATGGAAAAGAAGGAGAACGGCAGCGGCAGCCCCTTCCCTCCCGGAGCATCCCCCTCCCCTCGCCTGGCTCTGCCCAGCCAGCGCCTTCGACGGCTTGACTTTCCCAGCCCCTACGTGAGAGACGTGCAGCGTGACAGCAATTTAATGGATCGCCGTCAAAAGGCCAGCTGAAGGAATCACTGCAGCCGCCCCAGCCTCCCCCGGACGAGCAATCAGACAATCGCACTAATTATTTCACACCCAGGGAGCGTCCTTCCAGAGGATGCTCCCGATCCCTCCAGGCATCGCGCTGGACGTGGTCTCCGTTATTCCTCCGTTCCCACCCAGCTTTGCAGCTCTTGCTCTTTGTTGCTGCTGAGGAATCAATAGCACCTCGCGTTTAGAATACCTTGAGTTAAAAAAGAATAAGCTATAAAAAAAAGTCTAAATACCCGCTTTCCACATTGCACAGCAAACGCTGCCCAGCATGGCTTGTTCCCACCCCAAGAAAAAATAATTAGAAGCCACATTATGTTATTAATAAGCCCCTCGCTGCCTTAATATATGAACTATATTAGTTTTCTCCTCTGCCAAAAGGGAGGTCTCTGAAAAACCAGGTGAATGAAGTGGCAAAAAACCACTGCATGCACAAGGGATTTCTTTCAGAGGTGCCAGTCCTTGAGAAAAATCAAACCACACAGACACACGTGCAAAGCATTAAGCCAGGAGACGTTTTATCCCACTCTAAGCAAAGCCCTTTGGCAACCCAGATGTGCAGCCTGTTGCTGAACTCCATTTCCTCGGCAGCTCCCGCTACAGAGCTGCCCTTGCCAGGCACAGGCTGCGTATCCCAACATCTGCTCCAGGGTGCCTGACCCACAGCCACGGGCAACAGCATCTGGCAAGTTCATAGGATATCTATTTTTAAAAAAAAAAATTATTATCATTATTTAGGAGGGGAAACTTTCCAGCCAAGGTAAATAAGCATCAGAAGCAACTTTAAACGCCTGATGAAGACAAGCGTCGGGAAGACTGATTCACCCAAGCCACTTCCATCCTTCGCCAAGCTGCGAGTGCCACCCCCTCCATCCCGGCTCCGCACATTCCTGCGACGCTCGTTCAGAGATAAGAGTTGCACAACTGGCAGGCTGTCAGTGTAGCTGGTGGGCGAGTTAAAGGACCTGCCTCCTGAGCCTTCGGATTGGATCATGAATCAAGATTTGGTTTATAGTAACACCGGGATGACCCAAGCATTCGATTTATATATGTGTGTATATATATATAAATAAAACCACGGTTTCAACCACTCAAGGATCTTTCTGAGCTTCAGACACAAGGGGAAACCACTGCAGAAGTTACAGCATTAATTTCTGCCTCCCCCTCCACCTGCCTCCTATCTCGTCCCCACAGCGTTAAATGGTAAAGTGCAAATGGCTGGTGTTCGGTTGGGTTTGGCTTTTCTTTCCCTAAATCCATTGCCCGAATCCTCCCTCCACATCCAAAAAAAAAAAAAAAAAAAAAAAAAAATTAGCACACTAATTGTACGGGGTTTGGAGCAAACTGGTCTCGTGTAAGGTGTCCTGTCACATGGCAGGAGGGGTGTGGAACGAGATTATCTTTACGGTCCCTTCCACCCCGAACCATTCATGATTCTGTCATTAACAAATCCCCGAGCGAGCTGCTTGACACCGTGAAAATCCCAGCTGAGCTAGCGCCCGGGTGCGAGGTGAACAACCTGCTCCCTCTCCTTTTAATCCCAAGGCTGGGAGCGGAGAGTGGAAACTGGGCCACGCGTGCCCCAGCACCTCCCCGCATCCTGCGCTCGGCGGGGCCATGTGATGGCTGCACCTTCCTCCCGCTGCCAAGGGCTGGGAGTGAGTCACGGGATGGCAGCGGGTGGGATGCGGGCACGGGGAGGATGCTGGGGCACGGAGAGAAGGGAGGAGGGATGCTGCAGGGATGCTGAGAGGGCGCTGCAAAGAGCCCCGCCGGGGTGCGCAGAGAAAGGGGAGTGCTTCCCACCCATCCCATCCCATCCCTCCATCCAAATCCCATCCCTCCGGGATGCTGCGGTGCCCGTACTCACAGCGGCGGGGCAGAGCCGGGCGGTTGTCATTGGGAAGCCAAATCTTCTGGATGCGGCTTTGCGTCAGCTCCATGGGCATTTTTAAAACAAAGGTCTTTTTGCGCTCCGCGTCCACCTTGATGCCTTTGCGGGAGGGAGGAGGAGGAAAAAAAAAAGGGGTGGGGGGGTGGGGAAAGGAGGTGGCGGAAATATATAATAAAAAATAAATAAAAAGGGGGTTTTTTTTGCAGTCAGTGGTTTGGGCGAGCGGCTGCGGCGCTTTCAGATGCTGCTCCGAGCCTCGTGAAGGTTTTACGGCAGGAGGGGGAGGAGGAAGAGGAGAGGAGGGCCGCGGCTGCAGGGCACAAAGCCGGCAGGAGCGGCCCCAGCGCAGCCGCTGCGCGCTGGAAGGGAGCGAGGGCGAGCCCCGCCGCGAACCGCGATGGAAAAAAAAAAAAAATATATCTATATTTTTAAAATTTTTAAAAAATGATCTTCCCTTTTTAATTGGGAAAAAAAATAAAAAACCAAACAATGATAAGAGAAGAAAGGCAGGAGAATCTCCACGCGAGACGGCCGGGGAAGGAGTGGTGCTGCAGCCCGAACTGCTGCTCTGGCCGGCGCCGCTCACGATGTGCCGGCAGCCGCCGGGCCTCCTATTTCTATCCCGACAGGCCGGGACCGCCTCCGGGGCGGGGCCGGGGCTGGGGCCGGGGCCGGGCGGGCGCTGCGGAGCCGCGGAGGAGGAGGAGGAGGATGGGCAGGAGGAGGAGGATGGGCAGGAGGAGGAGGAGGAGGATGGGCAGGAGGAGGAGGAGGAGGATGAAGGGTGGGAGGGGATAGCGGTCCCTGCTGCCCCCTGCCGCCCGCCCCCCGCACTGCAGCGCGGACAAAGGAGCCGCTTTGTTCCGAGGGGGGGACGCGGCACCGACCCCCCCCCCAAAGCGGGGAATTTGGGGTGCGCAGGGGACCCCCAGAGTAAAATACTCATCGTTAAATAAATGTGCTCTTTAATTTCTTACGTCTTTTTAATCAACGAGGGATAGTGATGTAAAATGATGTAAAGTGAATATAAAAAAAAAGGGGAAAATTAAAATCCAATAACAACTTTTTTAAACTATTAAAAAAAATTGAAAAGGAATTGAAAGATATGAAGAGAAAAACAATAAAATAAATCAAAAATTAATTAAGAAAATAAATAAGGAATGGACGGGAAAATAAGGAGGGGGAAAAGAAAATAAACTAAAAAATTGGAAATAAAGTTGAATAAAATAAAAAATAGAATTAAAAAAAACTAGAGACAAAAAATTAAAATTAAAATTATAAAAATAAAGAAAAAGAAGAAAAAAGAAAAAAGAAGGAACCCTAAGTACACAGCGGTGGGATGTGGGGGGCTCCTCCGGCGCGCCCCTTGCGCCCCCCACTCCGCGCTCAGCGGGTTCGGGCCGGGGGGTCCCGCGGGGGGCCGGGGGATGCCGGGGGGTCCCGGGGGACCAGGGGATGCCGGCCCTGCGCTCCTGCACGTCGCTCACGTCGCACATGCGGTGCCGGGCCGCCTCCTCCGGGATGCCCGGGATGCGGCGGCTCCGCCTCCGCCCGCGGCCACCGCGGCTGCTCCGCCCCGCTCCGCGCCCGGGCGGGGCCGGGAGGCGGCGGGGCCCCCCCGCGTCCCTCCGCGAACAGCGGCTCGGGGGCGGCTGGAGCGGCCGCAGCGCTGGGGATGCTCCGCGGGGAGCCTTTGCGCTCAAACGGGCGCATAATGCTAATTTTTAATCTAGACTTTTAAAATTTAATGTTAATTTATTCATCTCTTTTAATTATTTAGTATTTAATCGTTTCCTACTACCATTTTATTATTTTACTATTTTACTCTTAGTTTAATATTTTCCTAGTTATCATGTTATCTTCACATACAATAAATATGTTGTTGCTATTATTAATTATATTATATTAATATTAGTTAATATTAATATCATTAATTTTATTATGATAACTATTATTCGTAATAATTATTTTTATTTTCATCATTTTATTAGTTTATTAAACTTCTTAGTGCACTCGCCAGGTTCCTACAAGTTATGTTTTCACCACAAATTAGGCTGCAAACAGCATCCCAGCAATGCTGACAGCCCCGAACAGCTCCTGTTTGCAGCACAGAGGGGTTGGGACCACCCTGAAAATTCCTGTGATGACGCCCAAATCCCTCATACACAGGTGCTCAAGCTCTCATCTCTTGGGAAGGATGCTGGATGGGAATGTGCCACAGCAGGGAAATGTGGGAATATGTCATAGGTGGGAAGAGCTGTAGAGGCAGGAGCATCTGCTTTGATGGTGTTTTACAAAGCAAATTTTGCTTCAGAATTTAAAGCCTGATAAGGAGCATTTTGGATACCTACAACATTCAATAACCTTTTTTTGTTACAGAGGGTATTTTACTCCTCTGGAAGCAAAGGCTTGTATTTTTATAACGCATCTAGAAAGAAGATATTTCTGGCTAATTCCTTACATGGAACCAAGATGGAGTAAAAAGTGCACAATCTTTCCCTCTCCTACACAGGGAAAAAATATTCACAGGCAAAAAAAGAAATTAAAAATAAATTTTAAAAAACCTACTATGAGCGAGTTGGAAAAGAACCAGAGATTTGGGATGTGGGAAGGGAGATGGGAGAGAGCTGTGAGTTCTCCATTTGGCAAGGATGGGAGTCAGGCACAACAGCACTCCCTGGACCCCTCTGCACAAAATCCCCAAATCCTTTTCACATGTAGGGCAACAGGAAGTCGGCTCCCAGCTAGAGCATGAGTCAGAAGGAGGACAAAAATTCACATGATATTACAGGACAAGGCATTTGGGCATCATCCCCCTTCCTCCAGCAGCTCTCTCCCCTCTCCGTGGCTCTTTTCCACTTCACAAATCACCACCCCCACGACATGAAAAGGAGCCCGAAAGCGAAACCCTGCCTGAATTAAAATCACAGTCGCTTCAAATTAGATCCACCTAGTAACTCTTGGCTTAGAAACTCCTAAATAACTGGAGCGGAAAGCTTCAACTCCTAAATAATGACCTGGATTTCAAAGGCACGAGCACCCAGCTGCTCCGAGGGAGGTCAGCTGGAAGAAGCACCCTTACTATTTATAAGGCACTTTCATGCCAGGTGGAGGGTGGGGAGCAGGACAGCACTAGGTGCACTCAGAGGATTATTTTTCGCCCTCTTAAATCGTGCTATGCCAAATCCCAGCTCCCTAAAAATAGCACCTGGACTGGTAAATAAGCTGTTGCTCACAGCTGCTGCGAAAGGAGCCCAAGGGGGTGCTTAGCTCAGCGATTTTTCAGGAAATCAAGTCACTGGTGTGGCCTGAATGTTGTCAGGAAGAGGTGTCAGCTCCTTGGGAGCCACCACAGGCACAGTGTGACATGGGACAGCCAGTGATGCTGTCCCACAGCCTCGTTCTCTGTGTGGCAGAGTGTGGAGCGAGGAATCAACCAGTCAGTGTAGGCTGGAGGTGCTGCCATACATACCCCAACCAGGAAGTGGCAGATATTTAATAAATGAGAAGGGACAAGGTATAAATGTATAAATGTATAAATGTATAAATGTATAAATGTATAAATGTATAAATGTATAAATGTATAAATGTAATGCCAGGGCTCAAAATCTGAAAGTCCTGGTGGTAGATGGGGAAAAAATTGACCTTGAGCATCCAAGGGATGAATGCAGCAGGTCCAGAGAGGTGGGAGAGGGAAGGGCAGCACAAAGAGGGAAAGTCTGGGAGAAAAGGGGGAAAACCCCATTTCTGTGAGAATGGGACACCCACCTATTATGGTGTTTACAGCCTTCAAACTTCTCCAAAACACCAAAACTAAACCCTCTCAATTCCCTCCTTTGTTCCACTGCTGCTCCAACGTCAAACTCACCTAGCAACCCATCCTGAACAGTGGCATTAGGCTCTGGACACATCCCAAAAGAACAACTCCAGACTTCATTCTCCATCCCCTTTGGAAGAACCTACTGGTTACCAGCCAGCCTTCCCTGACACCTTCCCCCTGGCATCAAAATGCCAGCACCAGCAGCGACTGCTCTGGCGAGCCCCAACTCTGACTAAGCCATGATTCATCCTCCTCTTTTCATGTCTGTTTTTTTTCTGTATTTATTTGATTCCCTCTAAAGGAAACTTGAAAGGGAAGGACCTGTCACGTTCTTGCCTACGTTCAGTGCCACACACATCATCTCCTTTGGACGTGGCATGGGGTGCAGAGGGGGAGAGATGCCTGGTGGGATCCTGGTCACACATCCAGGAATTCTTTGCATGGTTAGAATTTGGAGGGGGTGGCTGGGAGCTGTGTGTGCATCACTATATAGATGCAGCCACTCGTGTGCTCTGTTCATGTCAGGGCAGCTTCATCTGCAGCAGTTTCCAGTCTGGCCTTGGTTTCTCGGCCTGGAATGTGGGCACAAAGTTCAGAACCACAGAATGGTTTGGGTTTAAAGGGATTTTCAAGGTCATCCAGCTCCACCCCCTGCCATGGGCAGGGATACCTTCTACTATCCCAGGTTGCTCCAAACCCCATCCAACCTGGCCTTGAACACTTCCAGGCATGGGGCAGCCACAGCTTCTCTGGGCACTCTGTGCCAGGGCATCACCACCCCCACAGGGAAGAATTTCTTCCTAATATCCCATCTAAATCTACTCTCATCCAGTTTAAAGCCATTCCAAAGTGCTCCCTACCCCGGGAGCTGCAAAAGTCAGGCAGCAGATCCCCAGATTCTTGTTAGTGCCTTAACGACATTTTCTTGCAGCAGAGAAATTTATTCCTCTGGGCTGACCAAGGCATATTTATGTGGTTTTCAAAAAAAAAACCAAAACAAACAAACAAAAAAACAAACAAAAGAAACCAAACCAAACAAACAAAAACCCCAAAGCAAAATGCTAAATTTTGCACTTGCAAAAAAAATTTTTTTAATAGTGGGATACTGAAGAAACCAAGAAAATTGTCTGCAATATTTTCGGGGAATTAGATGCTTTCAGAAAGGTCAGGAAGGAAACCAAGTGGTTGCCCCTCCTCTTGCCAGCTGGATGCTGAGTAGTTTTCACTGCTGATGGCGCTTTCTTTGGAAGGACTTGAAAAAAAGCTGCTAAGGGTCAGGCCTGTAGTGGGGAGGGTGATAAATGTCTGATTTTTATCAGGCTGATAAAAATGTTTGGATTTGGAGAGGCAGCTGGAGTTCACGGTCCTTTGTGCCTGCAGGTTTCAATCGCCTCCCTCGCCCCTCGCAGGTATTTCAGTTACAGGAATAAATAAACAAGGAGCGAAGTGTGAACTGTACCTGTATCACCAGGATATCACCGCTCCCTCTCCCTCATCCCGCCCAGGTCCTGATGCCCGGGGGGGAACACGAAGAGCTCCTGCATCTGTCCCTGTAATGGATCGGGGTGCTTCTGCCGTGCAAAGCAGCTTTTTCTTTCCTCTCCTCTAAACAAGTTGTGTTTCCTTCCTCATTCCTTGCCTCCCACCCCACTGTTCTTGCAGTCTAACACTCCTTTTCCTCCTTCAGCCACATCGGGCAAAAAGAAACTGAAATCGGGCAAAAAGGAACTGAAATCGGGCAAAAAGGAACTGAAATCGGGCAAAATCATTTCTTCACGGTATAATTTGCAGACAGGGTTCCTTGCAGGGATTACGGGATGTTTCTCAGCACTGGGATTTACAGACCCCTACCCTGAAATCAGGGGAGAGCTCCTGGTCCCTCTGCAGCTGGGAGTGCTGGGCCCTGCCCAGGGTGCAGGATGCAGGCAGGGCAGGGAAAATCGCGTGCCCCAGAGCTCTCCTTCCTTCCACCCACCAGAGCAGACACACGTTCTCCTGGCTGAGGACAAGCCGTGCAGTTTTACAGCCTACTGCACCCTCTGATTGCACCTGACGTGCTCATGAGACCCCTTCCTTGGCCGGGTGGAAGAAATTCAGCTCATTGCTGACAGCAGCCGGGCACTGGGACACCACTGGAGCAAGACCCGGGCTGCCACACGCCTGCCCGTGGGTGCAGCCTTGCTTAAAGATAGCCACAAGCAGAGAAAGGGGGGAAATTCAACGGGGTTCAACTTCTGACATTGAGAAACCAGGGCTGAGCCCCGGAGGGGAAAATCCCCACAGAGGCACAGGGCATTGCTCACCCCGCAGTATCAGCCCCAGTCAAACATCGCACCCAGGGCTGACCTTTCCTGGCAGCCAAGGGACAGGAAAAGTCAGGAAGAGGTTGCAGAAATGTGGAATTCAGCCTTAATCAGCTGATTCCAGCTTAGGGAGCTTTTGCCCAGCCCTCTGCTCTGAGCTCACCGTGTGTTGTCACCATCACACTAGGAGCCAAGCAGGAATTCTTTCAAGAGTAAATTCTTCCTGAAGCCAACCCTCTGCAATTTTTTTTTTTTAATTTATTTTAATTTATAACTCTTCAGGCAGGAGGACAAGGGTTCAAACCCTGTTTGAGTGGTCAGACTTGTGCCCTAACTAGAGGTGTTTGGTTATAATTGGCTGAGTTAAAGCATTACAGCAAAGGAAATGGGAGAGTTGTAAATGCAATGCCTGGCTTTGATGAATATGGGGAAGAAGAAAGGATGAGAGCCTGGATTCAATCTCAATTCACCAAATTAAAAGCAAACTATTTCAAGGTTCCCTCCACTGTCCTCAGAGAGGTGGATGCCTCCAACTGTGCTCAGGTCTTGGATGGTCCCTGGGAAGACCCAGTAAATCCTAAGACCAAAGATGGGGAGATGTAAGATGGGTGTCCATCAGCCAGGACTGTTGACCCCAAAGGAGCCTCCCAGACTGAGGTTCATATTTAAAATCCCAGGAAAGGAGGTTTATTTGTAATTTAAAAAAATAATTATAGTCTGTATGTCTCAAAAAATATAATTTGTTCTGAAGCTGCAAATATCCTTTGGAGCAGGGCTATTTCTCAAAGCTGGCAGCTCTGCTCAGAAACAGGTCCAGGAGGATTGAGTAATGTCCTGTGAAAGTTCCCGACCTTATAAGACTAGTGCAAAACAAAACTCACCCCATAAATGGGCTAAATCATAAAGATAATTGACTCCATGGGTTACAGAAAGGGTAGATTTAGGATAGATATTATAAAGCGTGAGCGTGGTGAGGCCCTGGCACAGGTTGCCCAAAGAAGTTGTGGCTGCCCCATCCCTGGAAGTGTTCAAGGTTGGATGGGGCTTGAAGCAACCTATTTCTGTGGAAGGTGTCCCTGCCCATGGCAGGGGTTGGAACTGGATGATCTTAAATGTCACTTCCAAACCAGGCCATTCTGTGATTCTATGAAACACGGGGTCAGAGGGTAACTAAACAGCAAGAAGTTGGCATATTCCAGTCTCAGGAATTTATTGCTGGTTCTCCTTGAAATAAAACCTGGCTGCAAAAGTTCAGGCTTGGTCTCAACAGCAAGGGTCAGAGGGTGCAGATCAGTCAGAGAGCCACAATTCAGGTTTTGGCATTTTCAGAGCTTCTGAAAAGACAATATTCACATGAGTCTGACATTGGGTTGAGCCTTCTACTCCCAGGTACTTTTAGTTGTGTGAAAGGAACACCTCCCTGTTTGCCCTGTTATTTTAAGGTGTGAAATTTCCCACTGAAAGTCCTGGGATTGATTTAGAGTGTAAATCCACAGGATGTTGAACTTGACTTTAGGTTACCTCATCCCTAATCAAGAGGCCACAACCACCTGCAACAAGGCACTGATCCAGCACAAAAATCCTGCTGGTCTGAGAGAAAAGTGTGTTTACAGGGCTATTCTGTCCCAGCTGCCAGATCAGATATTCCCTGTCCTGCTGCTGCCAGCAGAACTTGGCATGTGTTACCACAGTGCCTTCTCGGGGAAAATCAGCAGAATCACAGCCTTTTTCTCACACCTGAACCAGACCTAATTTAGGATTGTTGTGGTTTAACCCCAGCTGGGAGCTCAGCCCCAGTCGCTCACTCCCCCCACAGCAGGATGGGGGAGAGAACTGGCAGGAAAAAGTGAGAAAATTCAGGGGGTGAGACACAAACAGTTCAATGGGCAAAGCAAAAGCCACGTGCACAAGCAAAGCAAAACAAGGAATTGATTCCCTACTTCCCACAGGTGTCCAGTGATCCCCAGGAAAGCAGGGCTCCATCACATGTAGCGGTGGCTTGGGAAGGCAAACACCACCACCCTGAATGTCCCCCCTTTCCTAAGCATGACAAAATGTGTTATGGACTATTTTTGGCCAGTTTGGGGTCAGCTGCCCTTGCTCTGTCCCCTCCCAAATCCTTGTGCCCCCCCCAGACTCCTTACTGGTGAGGTGAGGAGCAGAAAAACATTGCCTCTGTGTAAGCCCTGCTCAGCAAAACCACAACCATCTCTATATTATCAACACTGTTTTGGTCACACGTCCAAAACACAGCCCCAGAGCAGCTACTCTGAAGAAAATCAACCTGTCCCAGCCCAAACAGGCACAACGCTGGAAAGTGATGCAGCATTTTGGAGATCTGATGGGAAGAACAAAGAACTCCAGCCCTCCTGTATGCACAGATTGTTTTAGGATTTGTTTTTATGGAGGTTGAACCTCCCAACGACTGAAGCTGATTGTGCTCATGAAGAACTTAATTCCCAGCCCGGCGATGCACGTGGGTCTCTCCAGGTCTCCTGCCTGCAGGCGACCAGTGCTGGATGTGAAAGCCCCCGACGGACGATGAGTTCAGACCATTTACGGTGGAGGATGATCAGCTTCCATTCCCCTCCGGAAATCACAGCCTGTCATTATCCCATGGACTTTGCTACTGAACTGTTTCCTAACTTCTCATTACCACCCACCTTTCATTAAGAACCTGGATCGTTATCTCGTCATTGCAGGTTATTAAGTCAAACAATGGCAAAGGCTGTGGCCTTTCTGGGGCTGACTCACCTTCATTATGTAACAAGCCCGGGCCAGTGACAACCTCAGCATTGTCATGGTGACAGAGAAGCGTCTAAAAAGTTGTAGGCAATGATGTGGTGAAGCCAGATACCGCAGAGATGCTGGGGAATCTCTTCAAAGTAATGCAAAAAAACTAAAACATGAACCTCTGGGGGAGAAAATGTGGTGGTTTGTATTTGTGATGATCAAGGAGGACGTGCTTGTAGGCAGCAGCGGGCAGCAGATTAATCACAGTCTAGGAAAAAGAGTATTTTTTTTCTCAGGTCTCAACCCCCGCTGATAATCTGTTTGGTTCCTGGTACAGGGACTTTTGAAGCAGCATCCCAGAAGGATCTGCACTGCCTGGGAGGCTCAGATGGAAAGGTTCCCCTAAGGGATGCTGAGCAGGGAGGAGGCGTTGAAGCTCAGCTCCTGCTGTTCTTCCTCCATCCACAGAAAAGCTGTGGGTAGAGTTTGGGAAGAATTTATGTAATTTTGAGGTGTCTACAAGGAATTGGTCACCTCTGACCACTTCTACCACCTGTGGAGAGAAATGAGTACCCACTTGCACTCAGAACAGTTCAGCTGCCCTGCTGTGGGTGCTGACTGCAAACCAGGATGAGATGTGTCCTGGAGGAGTTTGTGTCCTCTGAGCACGGAGAGGACCTCAGAGCTATGCCCAAAACCATTCCATGCACATCTCAGTGCTCTCCAGCATGAGGCGACCCAGAACACAATTCCTTGTCCAATCCAGAGTCCCATGCAGGGAGGGAGAGAAGAGCTCTGGTGAGGAGCTGCATTTCAAAATCGTGTACGTGCCGAGGATCTTCCCACCCACACCTCACCTTTGTGAGCACGTCTGCCCCGTGGACAACCTGCTCATCCCTGCTTCCTCACAGGGCTGGGATGATCCAGACAATGGTTGCCCAACAGTGGCCCACACACCTCAGCTCTGGCCAAGAAGAACCACTTTTGGGACCAGCACCACTCCTGGGGTTGAACTGTTCCCTGGATCATCCTCCCCAAGGGCTCCCCTCTCCATTCAGCTGGTGGAAACCACAAGGCATCCAGAGGTGAGGCCTAAGTGCCCCACTTTTCAAGAGTGTTGCCATGTGCTTTTAAACCTGAGACCTGCAGGCACTGCTTTTAGGAGGTCTGTGAAATACAAGTAAGAGAGAAAGTGTGTGGTCAACAAGCTGAAATTTAGAATGGTAAGGTTCAGTTTTGTTTTCATATCTTCTGCTGGAGCTCCCTACAGTCAAAAACCTCTCTCAGGGAACCTCCAGTTTCCTAACACCTCTCCTAACCGAGTTTTGGACCCAAATCACTGGAATCAGATCACACAGATTGCTGGAATGCAGAAGTTAAATACCCAAATTTCCTTATCATGGTTTTCTTAAAATTCTTCCACTTACAGAGCAATGATTTTAATGCATTTAAGTCCTAGCAGATGATTTTCATTTGTGCATTTCATTTATTTTTTTCTATGCCATGAAGACCTGGCTGGGAAAGGAAAAAAAAGACTAAAATTGTTTAAAAATATCTACAGAATTTGTTTCTTCTGTCCCTGATATTTTCCAATCAGACATGAAAAATATTAATGGAAAATTTCTCTGGAATTTTGGGGCAAGCTGAAACAATATGGGGAGCTTGCTGCCAACATATTTTCTCAAATACATTTATATTTTCCAACCCGCAATGACAAGCTGCTAACAGCTCCTTGAGGAAAAAAAAAAAGAAAATTGAGCTGAATGTTTAGATTTCTGCCCTGGAGTTTAACAGGGAGTAGCGAAGCAGTGTCTGGGTGCCTGGCAGGGGTCACAAGGAAAGATGCTGTGCTTCAAAGCACTTGGGAGGGCCTCAGTTTTCTCCCAAACAACTGCTGTTACTTGAGCTGAGAGACAGAGCCAGGAGGGGATGGCACAGGTGGAAGCACATCTTGGCCATTGATTGTGACTCGTCCTCACTGAATAACGATGGAGATGGGGGAAAACCCCTTTTATTGTGTCTGCTTCAGCATTTCCAGCAACACCACTCATGAGGGAATCACAGAATGGTTTGGGTTGGAAGGGGCCATATAGATCACCCAGTTCCGACCTCCCTGCTATAGGCAAGGACAGCTTACACTAGCCCAGGTTGCTCCAAACCCCATCAAACCTGGCCTTGGACACTTCCAGAGATGGGGCAGCCACAGCTTCTCTGGGCAACCTGTGCCAGCACAAACTCTGTGCCTCAAACAGGACACTTGTCAATCCTTGTAAACCAAACAAATGACCCCAGGACAGGGGCTCACCTCACGTGTCCATCTCCCTGTGCCCCCTGCATGGCACTGGTGGGTTCCTGCTCCCCACACGTCCCTGATGCCTGCAGTGACAGCATGGCCACAGCCAGGGTTTCACATTTCCCAGCTGTTTACCCAGAGCCCAGCCTGAATGAAAACAACTGCTAGACAGTCAACAAGAGATCTGAGGGCCACCTGACTCCTGGCCAGGCTTTCCTGCCAACTTCCCTATAAAGAAGGAGAGTCGGGCTTGGCAAGGAAGGCATGACCTTCCTTGGCTTCATGTTGTGTGTTTATTACCCAGGCTGGGACAGCCCCAGGCACCTGATTGACAGGCACCTTTCACCCACTGCTGGGTGAAGATGCTTGTGATGCCTCAGGGGATCCATGGATGGTCACTGAGCCAGTGGGAGATACAGTTTGTACCCATGGAGCAGAGCCCAGAGCAGTTCCCAAACCTGCCAGCTACGTAAAAGCCAGGCCTTTCTGCAGCTGTGGCTAAGGGGGATCCCACCAGGATGGGTTTGGGATGAAGGTGGGGTAGCCAGAGGGTCACAGGAGATGTAGTATCTGCAGGACATGCTTTGAGCATGGATGTGCTGTGTCCTCTCCCTGTCCTGCCCTAAACACTGGTGTTCATTCCAGACCTGACCAGCTGAATATCCCTAAAAACCCATCTCATGCAGGCTCAAGCCCACCCAGAGGCTGAGCAAGCACAGCTCCCTTGGACACGTGCAGGAGCACACGCAACCACCCCGTGCCTGGCAGCCGCCAGCGCCTTCAGACGCCACTCAGAAATCTGGTCCTCTTGCATTCAGACAGAGCCAGTCATCGATGGCAGGGGTGACTAAAGCTCAGCCCTGGCACACGCCAGCCTCATCCCACACTGCCTTGTCCCACCTTGTCTGCTGCCGGGCTGTTACCACCAGGCCATCCAATCCATGGCTGCCAGCGCGGTGTGACAGCACATCGCAAGCCAGGCTGGAAAAGGTAACCTCAGGTCGTCCAGAATTCGGGCTAATAAAGTCATATCCATAAAAGAACACTTCCCACCCTCATGCCTTCCACCTAATTGCTGCTGTTGCAACAGCCACACATGATTTAATGGTTTATTGCATTGTTCTTTTATTTACGGTGTAAATGTGTTGGACGTGATCAATTTCTCAGCAGCTCAGCTGCACCCAAAAATTATGAAGACAAGAAAGAAAAAGGAAAGGGGAAACACAGCAGCAACCAGAAGTGATTTAAGGTTTAAGGGAAACAGGCTTTGCTGACTGTGTTCCTCCATGCACATGATCTTCACAGCTGGCAGGAGGTGGAAATCCATTCCCTGCCTTTGGCAAAGCCACCTTGGAGAAAAAAAATAAACACAAAATTCACTGCTGGGAGGTGCCTCTTCTGTCTCAACTCCTCCTGCTCAGCCTGGTTCAGCAACATGGAGATTTTGGTGGTGAAGCTACTCTTCCCACCCCAAAGCCTTGTCCTCAGCCATGAATGAGATCCAGCCCTCCAGCAAAAAAACCCTATTATTATTATTGATACTGTTTATTCTAGAAATTTATTTTTCTTTATTTTATTCTGAATGGGAATGTTGTTTTGTAAGCATGGATCCATCCCTGGAGCACCTGGTGTTGGCATAAAGCCATCCCACATTCCTTTTGTGGAGGGGCTTTATCGGGCTGCCTAAGCCCAAGTCATAGCCTCAGCTACGTCCTACTGTTCCTGTGAGAAATCCCTGGCTAATAAGGAGGATTTCTAAGAAAATCACTGAGAAGGAGAAAAAAAACAAGTCAAATCCTCAAATTTCTGCTCCAGCCATGTTCGAGTCTCCTACTGGCATTAAGGTGGGGTGTTTCCCTGGGTCATACCCGGGATGAAGGCACAAGTTTCCTCCAAATAAATTTATATTGGTGACTGAGGAGCCTTTCTTTTGCAGTGCCCACCTGCATTTTTAGGGGTGGAAAAACTTGGTCCCCCAGGCAGAGAAATCAGCAGCTCCACCAGTTATTCCGTCCCCCCCATCAGGACCCAGTGCAACCCATCCTCCTGTTTATCCCTCAGCAGAACCAGCTGACACATCTCAGCTCGGCAGAGACCGAAACTGGGAAGCCGCATCCCTCTTTGGGGCTCGTGGATTTGGCAGCAGGAGGGAAAACACCCCATTTTTCTCCCGGTACCACTGGGAACAAAACACCCCCGATACTGGCGGGTCATCCTTGTTGTTTACCAGCCTCAGCTGCTGTCTGGCCATCCTGGAAATAGCTGGAAAGCCCAGCAGCACCCGGCTCTCGCACGCTCCTTTCGCGTGGCTCCGGAGGAGGAGGCGCAGCTGCCGGAGGTCGGGCCAGCGGAGCCCGCAGCGTTTCCTCCCCGTGTCCATGTGGACGGGGCGTGCACAGCCCGTGTGGCTTCCCGGGGCTGGCACGTGCTCCGGCGTCCCCGCTGTCCGCTGGCCCGCATGCCAGCAGGCCAATAAAATCATAAATGAACGGGTAAACAAGTTCAGCCCGCTGCCCTGGGAAAGGTTCTCCCCGCCTCAGGTCGGATAAACAAGCTCCAGAGGCGGCAGGGAGGGGGATAAATCAGGCTGGCTGAAGGGATTCAGCCGTGTAACAGCAGCCCTGCCGTGTCCCTGCCCAAAGAGAGCCCAAAGCGGGGTCGGGGCTGCACAAGGACACGGCAAGACCTCCTTTCCCCCGTGGATTTACCATCACCGTCCCCATCACCCCTTCCCCAGCAGCATCGTTTCTCCCCAAACCATTTCCCAAGGCGACATTGGTCTGGCTCAGCTTTCCCCCTCTGTCCTCACATAATCTTTTCCAGGAGAAAACTTCCCTTGATTTCCAACCCAAATCAACATCTCTCCAGGTGCGGTTTTTACACCTTGCTCCTGCCCACAGGGGCTGGTTTGGAAGCTCTGCACTGCACTACAATGAGGTCTGGACCAGTAACACCCTCCCCAAATGTACCTACACAGGGAACACACCTCAGGGTGCTCTGGCACAGCCAGGATTGGTGCAGAGAGAGCTGGATCCATGGATAAGAGCAGCTAAAGGCACTGCCAGCGCAGCCTCCAGCCCATCTCTGCACCCTCCTGTGCCTCAGTTTCCCCTGCCTCAATTGATAAAGCTGGAAATCATCCAGGGAGGAGTAAGAGACTGGGGAGAGGGGGAAAGAAAAAGTCTCAGCAGTCAGTTCTGAATGAACAGCATTAGGTCCTTGGGAAAATTATCATCATTATCATTATCATTATTAATATATAAAAAAGAAAGCCCAATTCCGTGATGTTTTAGCAAGAGGGTGGCATACAAAATGCAGGAGGTTGGGTTTTCTGGACTGGATGGTGCTGGTTCCTCAGCACCAAGGCAGGGCACATCTCACTCCAGGCCCTGTTCTTTTGGGAAGAAGTTTAATCTGGGATGGGACATGGTGGGCAATACCAAGGAGATGTCTTCAGAATGGGGTATATGGGAGAGCACAAAATGAGAGTGATTTTGTTCTCCAGGAAGGAGAAGACTGTGGAATAGCTTTTGGCCTGGAAAAGGATGCCATGGAGAAGATAATAGCTGTTCTTTACAGCAAGGAATATTTAAGGTTTATACAAGATATGCTGTCCCAGTATTAGTGGAATCCTAATACCTCTTGCCAGGACAAGGAATTCTCCAGGGGAAAACACAAAGGAAATCTAAATCTGTGTGGGTTTGATCTTGAGTCCCAGCTGGGGCCTGTGTCCCATCCTTTTTTTTTTTTTCCCCAGTCTTAAAATGTAGTTGTGATGGGGAAAAGATCAGGTGCCCTGCAGAGTTGTGTGTGCCTGCACGCACGCACCAGGAAAACAGGGATCACACCTTGCTGGCTGCTGGTTTTGAAATCCTCCCACGTCCTCCATGAAAAACACCTGTGGTCATCTGATTTAAAGCCTTTGGAGCCATTTTGTGCTGAGATCAATTTCTCCATCACGGAGGGTGTGTTAGGGAAAGCAGTTCTGCCAGCACAGACCCCCAGTGGCACAAGGATGGTGGGATGCCAGGTGGAAAAGGGGTCTGGGGGGTGTTGGTGGTGGGATTTGAGCACTGGGGTGAAGCCCAAGCCCAATCTGAGCTGCTTTCCTGTGTGACACTGCCACTGAGCCTGAGTTTCAGCTGGTGGCTGGAAATACAGTAAGGGAGAGTCCTTCCCCATCCCTGCAGAAGGAAGTCAGGACACCAAAAGGAGGGGTTTTCCAGCATCCTGAATTGCTTGGTGGGACACTGACCAGGGCAGGTTATAGATGTGTCTGCCTGCTCCCAGGTTAGGACATGAGGATATACCTTCAATAGCTTCACGTGGTTTAATTCCCAGACTCAGGAAGTCTGAGAGGTGCTGATAACCCATATCTCTCCCCACCAGCTGGTTTCTGGGGAGTGATAAGAACACAGAGTAGGTCCCAAAAATCCCACTGGACCTCACAGAGCTGCACACTGCTTAGGAACCTCCTACCGATGTTTCTAGTGGAGTGGTTGTTCCAACCTGCAGCTGGTGGCAGCCAAGGTTGTCCCACCTGCCCACCACAGCCTGGCATCTGCCACCCTGCACCAGCACCAGGAGACGTGGTGGGCTCTGCTGCTCAGTTGTGCATGACCCTGTGAGCACCAATGGAAACAAGACCGGGCATGGTGACCCTGAAATCCATTAAAAACTCCCCGTGAGTGGCCATAAATGCTAAAGAAAGTGCAAGGGCCAAGGGGCAGCAGAAAGGTTGTGCTCACTGAGGGCTTTCTTGGAAGTGCAGGGAGGTGCTGGGAGGGGTGTGATGGGGGCACAGACACCTGTTCTTTTGCGTCCTTTGGCTCAAGAGGCTGGTGAGGTGAAAGGGGATGAAATGAAACTGAGAGCCAGAAGGAAAATACCACAGTGAGAAACACAGGCCAGGGGGCAAAGCAGGACAGGAGGGGATTTCCAGCCTTCCAGGAAAGGTGTTCAGTGAAAACCAGGCAATGGTTTGACTCAGACACGAGCCAGTGAGTCAGGAGAGCCAGGGCCAGTTCTGCCACACATTTCCTCCCTGCCCTTTGAGCAGACACCCACTGTGTTGCTGTCACCAGGACAGTCCCCACAGGGAGCTGCAGCAGGCAGGATCCCCCTCAAGCAGCTCCTGACTCCTCACATGGCTTCTCTGCATCATGTGTACAGCCCATCAGTGCTTAAAAATCCTGTCCAGTGCCTCTGACAGGAAATGCTGGATAAAAACTTTTCCAGGGCTGCCAGGAAGACATGACATTGAGAAGCGACGAGTGACGTGACGGGCAAAGGCGGCAGCATGTGGGTTTGCAGAGAATTGCCAGCAAGCCAGAAAGCCTCCAGAAGTGACAAGATTATCCCTTCCAAAACCTGAAAAGAGCTGCAGAAAGGCAGTTCTCCACCTTTAGCTGTAACCATTCTGCAAAAGCAGTTTCCCATCAGGGGGTGTTGTAATCTGAGTCACTGCAGGAGCTGGGACAGCAAGGAAGTGCTCGGTGGAGCAGGGGACAGGCAGCAGAAATAGCAGTGCCGGGATGTGGCACAGTCTTGCCCGTTCCCTTCATGCTCACGGGCAAAAGGCACCTCTGCTCCTGCTAACAAGAGCCTCCTTGACCTTATGAAGCAGAAATGAGACCAGGAAATGTCATAACTTCTGCTTACAGAATGCACAAAGCAGTGAGGGCAGAAGGAGAGGGAGGGATTCTGCCCCACTCCACTCTCGTGAGACCCCACCTGGAGCCCCGTGTCCAGCTCAGGGTCTCCAATATAAGAAGGATGTGAAGCTGCTGGAGCAAGTCCATAGGAGGCCATGGAGATGCTCCAAGACCTGGACAACCTCTGTCATGGAGACAGGCTGGGAGAGCTGGGGTTGCTCAGCCTGGAGAAGGCTCGTGGGAGACCTTAGAGCCCCTTCCAGTGCCTAAAGGGAACCTATAAGAAATATGGGAACAGGTTTTTTTAGCAGGGTCTGTTGCAACAGGACATGGGGTGATGCTTTCGAGGTGAAGGAGGGTTGATTTATATTAGATATAAGGAAGAAATTTTTCAGGGGGGTGAGACCCTGGCACAGGTTGCCCAGAGAGGTGGTGGATGCCCCCTCCCTGGGAGTGTTCAAGGTGAGGTTGAAGTCGACTTTGAGTAACCTCCTCGAGTACAAGACGTCCTTGGCCTGTCAGAGGGTTTGGAACTAGGTTGATCTTTTACATCCTTTCCAACCTGAACTGTTCTGTGCTTCTATCACCATGTGTTCCATCTCTGCTCGCTGGCTTTCAGTCTTATCTCCAGCTCCTTCCCAGCCAGCAGCACCGGGATTTCATTTGTCCTTTGACAGATGACAAATGTCCTGCTCGCTGGCAATGTCCTGCCAGCTTATCACCTGCACACTCCCAGGCTTCCTTGCGTCAGCTGCAGTAATTAAATCATATTTTTCAGGAAGAGTACTTTAGGTGAAAGCTCCCAACACCTCCTGCCAGCAGAGCTGCAGCCTCAGACAGGCCTTTGCCAGGGTAATGGCACTGCTTGGGGAGCAGGGCTCTCTTCAGTGCTCCCAGCTGATGCAGCAATGCTGGAAGAAATTAATTCCTGTCCTAAGCTCATACCTCCTGGCTGTCCTTGAGCATCCCTGCTAGAAATACCTTTCTTTAATGTCTGAAACTGCCAAATGCCTTGAGGTCGGCTAAATGGCAGCTGTTATACAGACATGAAGTGCAGATCCTGGGGCAGTGCCACTGGCTGCGATGCCCGAGGAGAAAGGAGGCAGAACAGAGCCAAGACAACCAGGATTTCACACAGACCTCTCAGGGAGACACAGGAAAGTGATGCCAAAGCTGCAAGTGGTGAGAAACCGGCAAAGACAGGGTGGAGTTTGCATTTGCTCCACAGGATGCTCCATTTCCACATGCAGGGGTGTGCAAAGACAGCTGAGAGGCTCCAAAATGCTCATCTCAAAGCCTCCCTGTGCCTCAAGCTACCAGGGGTTTGCAGAGCAGCAGCCCTTGGGCAGAGCCTCCTCTTTGCACCCTGGACCAGGGTGGCTGTGAGGAAGCCCTGAGGTGAGATGCTGCTCCCAAAAGCCTTCCAAAGTAAAGGCTCAGCCGCCTTGCTGAGCTGCCTGGAGCCTCCATATTCCTCTGGGAGGGTCAGGAACACAGCCAGATTCCAACCCAGCTGAAGCCACCACCTTAAGCAAGGATTTTTATGCACCAAGTTGAACTAGAAGGAAAATATCTTCATGCCCAACTCTCCTGTAAACTAAGGATGTACACAGCTTGCTGTGGGCAGCTTTTGAAGGGCAGCCACAAGGCCATGCTCTCCACAGCCCTCCTGCCTGGTGGCTTATGGATGTGCCCCTGGGAAGCCCAGACAGCCCAGCAGCAGCCACTGAGCAGTGCTCCAGGCAGGGCTGGTGATGTGGGGTCCCACCAGCCCAGCGGGATGCTCTGAGCTGGGGTTAAAGGCTGCAGCCAGGTCACAGCACTGCTAAGCCACCACTAAACCATGTACCCAAGTGCCACATTTACATGCCTTTTAAATTCCTCCGGGGATGGTCACTCCACCATTTCCCCAGGCACCACTTTTACAGTCCTTGACAACTGTTGTGGTGACAAAATTTCTCCCAAAATACACAAGCTGTGGACAAAACCCATCCACACTGGCCTCTCTGCCATCTCGGACTCTCTGGAGCTGCAGGCTGATGCACGGAGCAGCTGAAAGCTGCGCTGGCACTTCAAGGTTGACCTCTAGAGGAAGTTTGTAGACAGACGAGCTGCGGCTGCGACGGTGGCACAAAGGCTGCGGGACGGAATTGCCGAGGATTTGCAGGTCAGCTGTGCCCCACGTGTCTGGCAGCGCTGACAAGCACAGCACGGTGTCCCAGCAGGCGGGTCCTCCCCAGTTTGGGTGTGCTGGGCAGGGCCGCATGGAAAAGCATCAACTGCTGCAAATCCACCACGTGTCCCCAAGCGCTGCAGAGCTGCCCGTCATTTCTACCCCTGCTGGGGCTGCAGCTGGGCCACGGGAGCTGCCCTCCAACAGGGGAAATTCCCCCGGTCTCTCCCTGCTTCCCACTGAGGGCTCAGCGCTTTCAAAGCGTCATACTCTGCTTTCCTCCCACCGCCCACCCCCAGCACCTCTCCCTCTTCTCCAAATCAGTCCGTTTATCACCTAAAATTAAATCGAGCCCTGCAGGCTGCTGCGCTGTCAAGATGCGAGGGTGTGAACCACATCACGCTCCGCTGAGCCTTAAAAGGCAACAGAAACCTCGGCGCCGGAGACTCGGGTTCTGTGAGCATCACTGCGGGTGCTGCCTCACCCCCGAAACATCCTCCCCAGAGCAGGGCGAGGGGAGAAAAACAACTCCAGCCCTCTCCGCGACAATTTCATTCCCTCCCTGCTGCCCTTCGATGCCGTGCCAGTCCCAGCGTGTGACATCTCGGTCCCTGCCCCAGCACAGGACTGCCCGCCGGCCAAAGCACCTGTGTGCGATGCTGAGCAGCGCCTTCTCCCCGTGTCCTTGCACATCCCGACTTAACCCTGCCTCCCCTGGCTTTTTTGACTCACGGAGAAGAATTTTTACCTTCCATTTCCCCACTCAGTAGAGCTGCTGGGAAAAGGGATCACCACAAGCATCCCACTCTGTGTCCCGCCGTGCCCGCACTTCCCTCTGGAAAGAGGAGGAGGTGACATTTAAGAGTCTCGGCTTCACAGCGGCTTGGAGAGGATGGAAAACTCATCCACAGCAGCACAGGAGCACCCATCAGAGCTTTAGGTCCCATATTGGGTGCTTCTTGCCCACACCGCCAAGCCAGGGGGTGGCAAGTGGGGATTTCTGCCAGCTGCTGGGATGGAGCTCTGTGGAAAAGAGATGGTTTGGGGCGCAGATCCGAGGGCACCACGGCATGAAAGGGGCTTGCGCAGGTGAGGTACCCTCCTCAGAAGCTGCATTACCTCCCCAGTCTCTGCTCCCAGTCCCTGCTGAGCACCTCCCAAGGACACAAATGCACGCAGGTCGCCAGTTCTCAGACTGCATCGCCCCAGCCAGCCCCCAGCAGCACCCCCTGCCCAGAAACATCCTGCTGCCTTCCGTCCTCAGCCCTTGCACCGCCCAGAGCAGCTCATTGCCCTCGCCCGGGAACAGACGAAGAACCCCACAGGGAGGGCGGAGAGGGGACAGCTGCCCTTACCAGGCTGCCCAGAAACACGCACACGCCCCCCACACACAACCTCAGGGGTGTCCCCCATCCTCCCCCAGAGCCGGCCGTGCGGCAGAGCCGGGCACAGCTCGGTGCCCCCATCTCCCATCCCTGCAGCACGCACAGCCCGGGGCACGGACCCATCCCTGGATCCCCAGGTCGTTCCCGGCGCTGCGGGGGAGCATCCCGGGATGCTGCCCACCCATCCAGCCCTACCTTTGCGGAACGGCATGGAGCGGGAGGAGGCAGGGCTGCGCTCGGACTCCTGGGTTCCGCGGACGCTGTCTCTTAGATATATAAATATAAAATATGTATTTCTTCTGTGTCTCTGTTTCTTTCCTTCCTCCTCCTTCTTTCAGAAGGAAACGGACATACTTGGGCAAAGCCCGGCAGAAACCAGCGTCATTCCGAGGGTGGCACTGCAGAAGGGAGGAAGTTCTTGCAGTTTCAGAGCTTTTAACCCTTCACTTCCCGGAGACAGCAGGGCTGGGAGGGAGGTGACAGGAACAGGACAAGGAGCTGGTGGCCTTACAAAGGCGTGGAAGGTACCGGGACAGGGTTCTTGAGTTTATTTGTGGTGGGGTTTTTATTGGTAAGACCAGTACAGAACTGAGTGTAACGGATGTGAGTGCAAAAATGGAATTTTGGCCTCCTGCATCACTTATGCACATTTCTGAGCTCATCAGAGAACCAACCCCATCTTCTTTGTGGTGGCACTGGGACAAGCTGGGAAAACACAGTTGCTTCAGAAACAAGGGGGTCAGAAATTCAGATCCCCCTGTTCAGCATCTCCTGCCCTTGCACAGGCAGTTGGGAGTTCAGATCCTCCTATGCTGGATCCTGAGGATGAGCAAATACCCTTCTCCTGGCATCACAGGGCTGGGATGAGCCATCAGCTTTGGAAAAGCATCAGGTCTGTGTGTCTGTGTGTCGGCCTGGGAGCTCTCTGGAGCTCGGGTTGCAGCAGGAGGTGAAGGTGGAGCATTTGAACCTGGGAGGGTTGTTTATTTTTACTGTGCTTCCTTCATGCCCTCCCTGGAAGTAGAAAGAGACATTGGCTTGGAGGTAGTTCAAGAGAAACTCTTTGAACTGTGCACGACTGGACCCCATCCTTTCCCCATGGTGCTTGCCAGCGATGCCATGAGCTCCACGCTGTGTCTCTGCTCCCTGCAAAACTGTTCCTTCCTCCTGGAGTCAACAAGACTTTCCTCAAACCATCCCTTGTGTGGTCTAAAGCCTCCCCATCCATCTCCTGCAGGCTCCAGCCCCATCCAGACCACCTCAATGCTCCAGGTGAGTGTTCTTCATCCTCCCCAGGGCAAAGTCTGCCAGGTATGGCTTAACCCCCACTGGAGAAACCTGTTTAAGCCAGTGGGTGAGGAGCACTCCAAAAAAACACCCCTCAGGCTGTTATGAGAACTGTTGGCTCCAGCAGGAATGGCAGGGACAGGGACATCAATGTCTTACATGGATTTGCTGCCTCTGTCCTGCTCAGGGAGTGTTAGATGATGCACGTGGAGATGTTCCTGAGCCCCAGCACCATGTGAGGAACAAAAGTGTTCAAGATTTGATGGCACGGGCTGCTGGGCTTCTTCCAGCGACTGGAACCAGTTACAGCAGCTGGTTTATGCCCTGCCCCTGGGAAACACAGCAGGACAGGCTGGGGGTCTGCCCAAGTAAATTGAGCAGGCAACCATGTCCTTGGGGAAAAATCATCCAAAAATGGAATTTCCCAGGATGTTTAGTAACCTTAAAGGGCCAAAGGCTGGAAAAATTTAAGGCAGGTGGAAGGGAAGGACACCTCAGTCATGCCCAAGGCCAGGGCACCATGACCCAGGAGCTCTGTTGGTCCACTTCAACTCTAACCCAGTCCTCTGCTCTGGCAAAAGAGTGAAATTCCTTGGAGCGATGAGCTTTCAGTTCTCTACAAAACACAAAACCAGATTTTTACAGTTTTATTTCCCAGGATAAATGCAGCTTAGCAGTTCATCTCCAGAAGGATATTTCCAGCTCATGATTCCAGGGCTTGGCAAAAGAAACTTAATCCAATATACTCAGGGTTAGACCCAAAATGAGTGTCTTACCAATCAAATCCATGTTTGGGTGCTCATGTCCAAGTTTGTTGTCCATAACATCCTGCTCAGTGCCTGCACACCTTGGAAGGGGCTTAACTCCTCAGATGTTTTTTTTCTGCAACACTGATCTTGCCTGGACAATGCCACTTCAGCTCCAAAAACTGCCCAGTAGGAGCATCCCAGAGTTTCATAGTTGCAACCAAGATGTGTATTAGAGGATGATGGTTCAGGTCCACATTAAGGTGCTTCTGTCACCTGGTCCTTGCCCTGGGATTTGCTCCAGTTATTCTGTGCATTGACCTAGAGAGATCTCAGATGGGACCGTCCTTGCTGTCCACACATCTGCTTTCCGTTTTCCAGAAAATTCCAGAAACCAGCTTCCAAGGCCATCACAGGAGTCAGAGCATCATTCCCTAAATCAGGTACTGTTGGGTCTCACCCACAGAAAGCACCTCAGGCATCTCAGTGGTTCCAGGCAGTTGAAAGAAGCAGAGAAGATTTCAAACATAATCCTGGTATATGGGGATCTTCACCCCTTAGTCACAGTTCAACAGCATTTCTGTCTGGCATCTAAAAAGAACAGCATAAAAGTAAAAATAGTCATAATTAAAAGCATTACTGAGAATCAAGGTGGTCCCAAAACAAGATTTAGATGAAACTAAACAAACTGTGGTCCAGGACAGTGAAATCAGAACATCTTTCCTCCTGGCAGAGCACAAATGCCAGGCTGCATGGCCAGAGAGGCTGGCAGTGGCTCAGCATCACTTGAGGTTTTCAGAACAGGTTGGGCAAACACAGTGGGAAGGGTTTCAGCCAGCACTGATTGTGCCCCAGGGGTGAGGGATGGTCCAGAAAGCTTCCTGGGATCTTCCCAAGTGCTGGTTTCTGTGGGAGAGGCACTTGGAGCCTCAATGGTTGCTACCAGCGTTCCCAGCCGTGTCCTGTAGGAAGCTGTCTCCAAAGGAAACAAAACTATAATTTAATGGCTAATATTTCAGGGGGGTTGTTTAGTTGGAACTGACCCAGAAAAGGGTCCTTTTACTGCTCTCCCAGGTTTAAACTGCATATTTCATAGAATCCTAGGATGGCTTGGGTTGGAATGGATCTTAAAGCTCATCCAGTTCCAACCCCCTGCCATGGGCAGGGACACCTTCCACTATCCCAGGTTGCTCCAAGCCCTGTCCAGCCTGGCCTTGGACACTTCCAGGGATCCAGGGGCAGCCACAGCTTCTCTGGGCACCCTGTGCCAGGGCCTCCCCACCCTCACAGGGAAGAATTTTTCCCTCAACTTCATCCTTAAGCCCAGAAAAACCTCTTTATCCAGGATGGAGATTTAATTTGCCTTCCCCACCTTGCACTGAATCCATCTGTGTGTACAATCAGGCTTTGCATCAAGGGGCACAGGGATGAAATGAGCTGCCCTGCACATCCCCAGCCAGGAAATCAGTATTGAGCTGTTCTCCCTTTCCAGTTAGCGAGATAATGGGTGGGAGCAGTGTGAGACAGGAATGTCAGTGCTTTTAGCCTGAGAACCAGTCACAGGGATCTCCCTCACTGCAGGGCTTGTACTCTACAAGCAAGTAAGAATGCAAACAACTCTTTTGAAATATTTATAATATTTGGAATGACTTGCATGGCACAAACCCAAGGAAGATGAGGGTGCTGGGAATTGCTGGGTACACCAGGGGATCTTCTTACATGATTGATCTGGCTTGCAAAGTTCTGTTTTGTCCTTTTATAATACATCAGAGTGCTCAGGCAGGCTCTCCTCCTCATCCCCTGGGTTACACATTGCCTGAAGGTGCTGCTTTCCCCATGAGCATCAGGCCTCTTTTCCCACTGCTCAGCTGTTCCCTGGCTGAGCTGCTGTGGTCGCACCTAAGCCAATCTTCAAGGTGACCAGGCACTGACCATTACACTTCTGTTTTCAGCCCATGCTCAGGTTTTCAAGGCTTTTTCTGATCTCCCCACACTCCAGCAGCCAGACACGGGTGCCCAGCTCCCTTTCTCACAATGAGCTCTCCCCACCTACTGATCACCAGCCTGATGCTTCAGCCTTGCAGATTTAGCAGGGGAAAGTTGCAGAGAGGCTCGTGGCCTGTTCCTGCTGGGAGAACAGAGAACACAACCAGGTCATCAGGGCTTAAGATGCAGAAAGGACTGGGAACAGTGAGCTTTTGGAGAGTTTACAGCCAACTCCCCCTTGTACACTGTAGCCTGACCTAGAGAGATTACTTTTATTAACCTCTGGTATTAGTACTGCCATCTTCATATCACAAAGATTAGGTGCTCTATAAAGGTGTGGAGACAAGATTGGATTAGAGAGATGCAGGTCAAAGACTTAGGACAAGGACAAATGGCTTTAAACTAACAGAAGGCAGGGTTAGATTAGAGATAAGGAAAAAATTCTTCCCTGTGAGGGTGGTGAGGCCCTGGCACAGGTTTCCCAGAGAAGCTGTGGCTGCCCCTGGATCCCTAGAAGTGTCCAAGGCCAGGCTGGACAGGGCTTGGAGCAACCTGGGATAGTGGAAGGTGTTGGAATGATCTTTAAGATCCCTTCTAACCCAAACTATTTTGTGACCAGGTGCTCTTGGTGCCCTGCACAGCTCCAGATCCTGGTCTCCTGTTCTGCACAATTTTCAGCTTTTAGGTTTTGGAGAGAAAGAACCAGACAGTGTTTCCCAGGGGTGATCTGCAGGCAGTAGTTACTGCAGCTGCCAGGTACAAACCTTCCTGGCTTCTCTGCTGCTGCCAGCTCCAGCAGGTTTCTAAATTTGATTTTGCTCTTTCCACGTAGGAGACTCAGTTTCTCTTCTCCATTGATTTCTGTGGTTTTGAACTGCTACCACACACCCACCTGGCACTGAAGAGGAAATGTCACGTTTGGAGGAACATCTGCATCCTTCTTCTGATGCATCAAGAGTGACAGATAATCAATTCTATTTCACACAGTCCAGGATTGCTAAGGCAAATCCTTGCCATGCAGTTAACTCCCCCCCCTTTTTTTTTTTAAACAGGAAAAAAAAGGATATATTGATTTTATGATGCCAACACCATTATTTTTTAACATAAAAGCTGATAGCAGCCTCAAGTTTCCAGGATTTTATGTTCCCCAGCACTGCAGGAAAAGCAAAACCCATCAGGCTTTGCCCATGAATAAATCAGCCTGCTGGATAGAAATAAAACTAAGCAAAACACTTTTAAATGATCAGGTAAAAATCCAAGTGAAGAAGGGGAAGGAAATGCATGACTAATATGTCATAGCTGAAGATATTTTCAAAACTTAATTTCCTTGTTAGCCCTAAATTCCCGACTTCCTCAGAAGAGCTGAGTCCTTGCAGGTGAATGTGATACTTCTGGGACAGTGTCTTTGGATGCAATGGAGTTGTGTCACATGGGAGGATGGGCAGGGCTGTAACTGCTGCAGGGAGATGGATCTTCCTATTAAATTTGAGCTTGAAGCAAATCCCCGAACCCCAGTTTGAATACATTTCATTGCTGCAGGATTGATTGCCTGGAAAGGTCTTTAAATTTTGCTGTTCGAGTGCAACACCCCCTCCTACAAAGAGAGAAGACAAGACATTGAGAATTGCTCCAGCTCACATCCTCTCCCAGTGGTAACTCTGCGTCTCTACAACTGCACAAACCCAGCACTTTCCCAGAATGGAAAAACACAAAACCCCACCAGTTTTCACTTCCCATCCTCCCAAGAGGAGCTCGGTGTGTTTTGCCAGAGTATCATTTGAGCTTTGGTTCACAGTTGCTATACAAGTTTTACAAGTTCAAAGCAGAGAAGTCCAAAAGTGCTACCCAGCTTTGTGCCTGCGGCAGAAGGTGGAGAAACCCAAGATGAGTTGAAGACCTTTGTCTTGGCAGGACCATGTGGATTCCTGAGCTGTTGACTTGCTGAAGCTCTCAAATGGAGGCCAGAGATCAACGTCTCAGAGTCTGGGAGAGGCAAAACAACTCAAGGAGTGTGAAGTGGCAAGATGTTTGAAAGCTGCTTTGAAAAAAGCCCACATTCTTCCCAGAGAATGAATAAGAAATGGGAGAGAAGAAAGGAAAGGCTTAGGCATCTTCCTGGGAAAGATCTTGTTTTCCATAGAGCTGAGGGTGTCTTGGGCTTAAAGCATGTGCTACAGCTGCTGGGGCTGCCAAAGCAGGGCAGGGGGATGTCCTGCACAGGAGACAGGGCCTGGTGGGAGCAGGACATTTGTCCCCTGTCCCCTGGTGCCCACAGCTACAGGGCTGAAAGCTCGGGGTTTGGACACCAGACACAAGACATTAGGCTGTGTTCTTACATTTCTATACTAACAACCCCGTGCCCTGGGATTTTCCCATTTCCTGATGCTAAAAAGAAAAGAGGAAAAGCCATAAAGCCACAACCATGAGCTCAACAGGGATCAGGAATTGGGGGATGAGAGGAAACCTCTGCAGGAGCACGCACACTGTGCCTTCTTCAGCTTACAGAAAGTTTCCTTTGGCTTTCACGCCTGTTCTTCCACTGCACCTTTTCCTCTTCAATACCCATTTCTCCCCCCATTCAAACAGGCTTTTTCATTACTGACATGGAAAGCTGTGTTTGTACCTGTGGACAAAAAGCCACCAGCAAGACCCAACCCCACCTGACACAAACAGGGAGCAAGATCCCTGAAGGAGCACAGCTGACAACAGGACCACATTTGTATTTATTGTCAGCTACTGCACATTTCTGCTTAAATTACCAAACACAGGCACACAGTCAGGGAGTTTGTCATTCATTTTCTCTCTTCAGGAACAGGAGTGAAAGACTTTAGGTTTGCCCACCTTTTTGTCCAGCAGTTGAAAGTCCTGCAGATTTTACAGCGTTTTTTTTCTCCTTGCCACTAACTTGCTGAGTTGCATCTCAAGTGACACAAAACATTTTTTTGCAGTAAATAGGAGGTAAAATCATGCTGGACATTCAAGGCAAGCAGCACTTCTGACCCACTGACCTGCAGAAAGAAAAAAGCACTCATTTAGAAGAAGTTTCAGAGTTAAAAAATCCTTCAGTGAGGAGGAAAAAGGAGCAGCTACTCCTTTATTGCTCCTGACACAAGGCATGGGTAACTATGATTACATCCAGGGCTGCCCAGGGGTTAAGGCTTGTCAGCTCTGGCTGATGTTATGAGCAACTCATATAATTACCAGTTTTTGCATCCTTAAAAAATCCTGTCATCCTCTGTGAAGCAGGAAATGTCACTAAAGTCTTTTCAGAAAAATTCTCATTTTTGAGCAACCTGGTCTAGTGGAAAGTATCCCTGCCCATGGCAGGGGTTTGGAACTAGATGGTCTTTGAGGTCCCTTCCAATCCAAACCATTCTTTGATTTTATGATTCAAAACAAGGCAAAGCAGGTGAATTTATCCACTAAACTACATCACAGGTAAAAACCATCTGTGTTCACATATTAAACACAAAAGGGCCATGTGTCCTGCCAGGAGCTGCCTGACCATCTCCAGGTGGACTCCAGAAGTCCCTTCTACAGCCACAACCAGAAGTCAGTGGTGGTGTGTGAGGATAAACCAGACTGATGGATGATAAAGGCACTGGGATTGCTCTTTAACTGCTCTACAGCTTGAATAAAATCACAGGGCAAGAGGGAAGTCTTTTATTGAAAGTCCTGTCTAAAGGACACACCAAAAAAATTCCAAAGCCCAGGTGCTACTTTCAAACCCACTTACGAAGAACCTACATCTCCACAGAGCAGCACAGCAGAAATCCAAATCTGGCTGTGTCCTCTCATTGCTCAGCGACAGCAGATTAGCAGAGCACACACTGCTAATCACAATCAATCCCTGTTTGTCTTTAAGGACAACTGCCTGATCACCTGAAGGCAGGAATTTCCCTAAGGACTCAATCATTACAGTGCTGAACTTACTGCTACAGAAAATGCTTGTAAGCAACACTAAGTCCTCCATGATCACAAGCAGCTCCTGCTTTTTTGGGGAAAGGAATAGGGTTAATCTTGCACCCAGCTAGGACCATGTTACCAGTGCCAAATGCATCCATACATGGCCCTCAGCTGTGTGGATGTTTTTGCTCTCTTCCAATTTTTAGAGAATTTAAAATAATTTCTGCAATGCTGTGAGTAGCTAATCCTGGACACTGTTTTTATGAAGGACAAGAAAATCATCAGTAGCAGTCAGCTTGGATTCACCAACGGGAAGTCATGCTTGACCAACTTGATAACCTGGAAATGAAATGACTGGCCTGGCAGAGGAGAGCTGTGGGTACTGTCTACCTGGACTCATGTAAGACTTCCAAACATTATGTCCTGTAAGAACCTCCTCACAAAGAAGCTCTTGAAGCTGCAGCAGCAGACACCAAAAACTGTCTGAATGCCTGGTCCCAGTGGTCAGTGGCTCAGGGTCTGGCTGGAGGCCAGGAGCTGCTGGTGAACTACAGGAGTCAGTGCTGGGTCCAGTCCTCTTTAACACCTTAATTAAAGCAAATTTGCAGATCCCATAAACTGGGAGGAGTGGCAGCTACCTCAGAGGGTCATGCTGCCACCCAGAGGG
Organism: Aphelocoma coerulescens; assembly: GCF_041296385.1. Classification (NCBI taxonomy): domain Eukaryota; kingdom Metazoa; phylum Chordata; class Aves; order Passeriformes; family Corvidae; genus Aphelocoma; species Aphelocoma coerulescens. The sequence continues at coordinate 4,310,844 of NC_091014.1, read as the reverse complement.
ACCTGGGCAGGTTGGGAAGAGGCTGGCAGGAACATCATGGAGCTCAACAAGGAGTACCAGGTCCTGTACCTAGGGAGAGGCAATCCCAGGCACGAATATGGGATTTAATTCAATGAAACGTAGGGTGAATCTTAGTCTTGCTCAGGGCCTCTTGCACCAAGTGTTGTAAGGACTGGAAGTTCTCACTCCCTCATTGGACTTCTGCTTGTGGAACAAGAAGGATCTCAAGAGTTTAAGATCCTCTTTGAAACCTTCCATATTTGTCTATCTTTAAGAAAACTGTATGAGGTTACAACACATATTTTCTCTTGCACAGAAGGGTAAAATCCCCTGAAACACTCAAATCTCCCACAGGAGCTTGATTTCAGCTAAGCCCCTCCTAAGGCAACCACTTACACGGACTGCAGCACATGAATTACATCTCCTTCTGAACTTGCTTCAGAATCCAAAGCTCAAGGCTAAGAGAATTGACCATTTTCTGTTGCCAAAATAAAAGCAGCTCCACGAGGAATGTGGGTTTTGGTTGCACAGTTGCAAGTACAGAGGAATAGGGTGTAGTCCCAACTCTCCAAACCACCTTCTGCATGTCCTTGGGCAAGATATTTCTTGTACCTGCCTCCCTCCCTCCCTGGCTATTCACAGAAAGTTCTGTGGGGCAACAACTCTCATCTTTCATGTAACAACAGCAAAGAAAACTTAAATTTTGACAATAATAATGTTAAAAATGTTCCCTGCGAGCTCCATCTCACTTCAGATGGCAGTCTGACACCGAGTAGGCAAAGTGATAAACTGACAGGTGAAATTCAACATAGGTTAAGTGCAGAACAGTGCAGGTGAGAAAACAAATCATAACCTATGTGCTTAACGATGGGCTCTGAAATAGCTGCTCCTGCTCAGCAACACCACCTTGGGGTTGTAACAATTAGGAAAGTAATCAAGTCACTAAATCCCCACTGTTAAAATAGTAGCCAGTGTTCCCAATTAGGAAGAGAACAAGGCAGCAAACGGTGATGCCACTGTGCAAATCCCTGTCCTTAAGACCTCAGGGTTGTTAATGCACCGGGCACCTCATTCAGCTCTGGGCTGACACGTCCTACACGTCCCTCTCAGCTTGCTGGTTGCTTCAGGACACTCAAATCTCTCTAAGCAGGCAACTAATCTGAATTCCCAGAAGCAATGAACAGTTCATACGCAGCCCATGAGGAAATGCAGTTGTTCAATACATCGCAGAATCAGTGTTTACACAGGTGCTTAAGCCAAGGAATTAAAGCTTAAATTTAGGAAATCATACCTGAAATACCCGGTGCTTCACCTGAAGCACTATAACCAATCCTGCACTGCCAGTAAGGCAATTGTTTGTAACAGCCCATCATCCTCTTCATTTTCTGTAAAATCAGAACCTTTTAGGGCACCACACAAAAAGACAAACCAAAATATTATTGCTTCAGACCAGTCACCATGTATGTACATGAGAGAATGAGGTGGCTGCAGAGTTTCCAGGGTGTAAAGACAAACCACCAAATAAAACTTAGTAGCTGCAAAGAGCTTCAAATTAAGTGCTGCTGAGCCTTTGGAAAGGGCACTGATGAATCAGAGGAGAAAAAGGGATGTGTAAGCAGGAAGAGCTGGAGGTGTTAGATAAAAAGTCATTTGAGAAACTACTAGAAATGGAAGTCAGTGGCAAGATTCCAGAGGAGGCCAATTCTCCAGTAGGGAAGTAAATTCAGAACCAAATTTTTCAAGGCTTGCAAGATACAAACATGCCTGAGGAAGTCTGAGCCAACACACTGAGAGTGTTGAAGAACAGTGAGAAGGTGCATTTGCAAAAAAATGCTTCCTGCTAAGGAGACAAACGAGGTCTGACCACCTCAGAGCCCAGTGCGTGTCTGAAGCTCTGCAGGTTTCCACACCTGTGCAGGTGTTTGCATCAGCTGTGGCCACCTGCTTACACACCTGGCTCCACTGTCACGTGTTTGTACAGCACCCACCAGAGATGGAACTCAGGGGATGCAGGTCTCCTCCACTTCAGGTGTGCTTGCTTTAGAGTCCCCTTGGTACATAAAAACACCTCATTTATAGCATCAATCTCCTACACAAAATACTAAATGAATAAACTCTCTCCCCTACATTTTCATGGATAAACTTTACCCCTGTCTTCAACCACAATAAGGATTCTCAGAACAAAATCGTTCAAAAGCTGCCAATAAAGCCATTCTCAGCAAATGGAAAACCTTCAAGTTATCAGACTGGAAGCTCAGAAGCTGGTGCTAAAAAGCAGAACAGCTGCTTAAAGGCACAAAAACCAGTCTGTGTACCTCAGGAAATGCTTACAGCCTAGTCACTCAAGAGGTTTTTGCTAAAATAAGAGCCATAAATAAATCACATTGCTTGAAGACAAGTCAAATTTCAAGCTCAGATCAAACTAAATCTGTTACCAGTGGTTAAACTTTCTACAGCAACCACTCAGATTGAGTATTACAAGCAAGCCTATGCTAATTCATACCAGGCTCATCTCTTTGTTTTACTACACGGCAGCAAAGGCCTTGAAGTGTTGCTCAAAGAGAAAACAAAGAGCAGAAACAGGAACAGAATCTAGATTCTGTTTTTGCCCCAAGTCCTGTGGTTTTGGAGTCAGGCCTGTTCCTCACCTCTGCTGCAGCGAGGGTGCATTAGAGAAAGAGCCAACTCATGGTGCAGAAGTGGCCAGCTCTGAGGGAAGGCCTTGCACAACACAAGAGCAGAGTAAGGAAGCCAACACACAGCAGGTAAAATACCAGGTTTTTTTTAAAAATTCCGTTTTACAAGCAAATGTTTGTACAGAGGTTGGCGGAACACAAGCGGACAAAATAAGCAAAACACAAGACCCAAGGGTTTGTCATAGAAATCTGTGGCCAAAGCTCAACAAAAGGGCAATAACTGGAGATATTCACAGCGTTGAACTACAGGTCTATCCCCCCTCCCCCCAGTCCTTGTGTGTAACAGGAAGAAGACATCCAGCATCAGCTTTCCAACAGCTAAAATGCCCTCAGGGCTCCCAGGCATTTCAGTATCTGGACAATTCTGGGTGTAATGGGGCAGAGAGACAATTGCCACCATTGCAGACTCACCCCTTGCCAGCTCTTTGTCACATACTGTTCCCAAACGAAAAGCAAACATAAAACCAGGAGCAGAGAGCTGTGTACTGTTTTACATCAAGTTAAGAGTAGTAGTGTTTAGTAGTTTAGTTTGTCAACTCTTCAGATTTTCATAGAAGAACTTCCCTCCATGGCCACCTACTTTGAAAACTTCCACAGGCACTCCTTCCCAAAAGGAAAAAAAAGCATAACCCTGATGGTATTTGACCTCAGATATAGAAATATACACAGAAAGAGCAAATGCCAGGTTTGAAATGATTAAACAAAGTTAGTTGCCCATGTGTGAATTAGAAGAAGTGAGATTCTGACAGCTGGCCAGATACATGCAGGAGTTTCCTGTCTCCCTGCCTAATAAGCTGTATTCGGTTATCCCTGGATATTCCCAGCACAGACTGCCTGACAGCACAGAGCTCCTGCTAAGAGTCCATTAAACTCCTTTCTCTTTCTATTTCCCTGGATTAGACATGGATTTTCTTTTGATCTGAAGACAGACTCAATCCTTATTATTTTAGTCTCCATTCTGGCACAGAGGCATTGTCCTGGAGTCAGGAGAACAAACCAGCTGCAACTGTCCAATTACCCAAATCACTGGTGTGCAGAGATGAGGACTCAGGAGAACAAGGCTCTAACTCTAAGAGAGACCATCAGGGAAGAGAAGATCATAGCACACAGTCCTTGTCCAAAGCTTCACACTTATCGTGGATCCAGCACAGGGACTCCATGATGAAGCACCAGAACAAAGAAAGCAGGAATACAGACAAAGCATCTCCTCAGAAGTGGGTTTTCAACAGAGCAAAGTCATCTGAAAGCTCAAAAAAACCAGGATCCCCAGAGCAGTAAGCAGAAATGTGCAATTCAAAACCACACAGATGTGAATCTTACTTTCAAAGGGCTTTATATTACAAAAAAAACATAAGTCACAACGAATGTGTAAAATCCATTCAATGAGGCTTGTTTCCAGTTTGCTAGGAAAGCTACTTTTCTCTTCTTTATTCCCAGCCTACTGCTGAAAACGTGATTGCCAAAACAATGACACCTCGAGCTAGATTTTTAAAATCAAACTTGTTCCGCCAGATCCAGCACTCTGAACTTGTCCAGGTTGTAGAAACAAGCCTTCACCACTCTGCCTCCAAAATATCTTCCATTTAGATCCACAACAGCTGGAATTGAAACGAAGAGCAGATCAGCAAGCAGCAATTCAATAAAAGAAACATCTCTTCAACTAAACAGCCTGACCACTGACACTGTTTAATCTCTCTACAGAAGTTAACTGAGGTTCACAGGACACAATTTAGGATCCTACCTTTGATGGCAGATTCAACCCGTTCAAACTCTAAAAATATTCTTACAGCTTCATCATCAGGGGCACCAGGGATCTGAAACAAATCAAAAACCCCAAGCCACGAGTGATTAGAACAGCAGCAAAAATACTGTTTAACATTGCTCTTCACAAAGGCAGTGAAAAGAATGAAATAAAAAGATTCCAAAAGCACAATGCTCAGAGATTTTTGCCCAGTTCCTATTATTAGAAATTTGTATCTTACAGAAAATCCAGAATCCCAACACAGTAAAGGACCCTGAGAGATCTTCTATGTATGCAGCTTTAGGCAGTAACACACCAGTCATGAGGGACAAGTGCCCAGTTTACTTTCAGAGCAGCCAAAAAGAGAGACAGATTATTTCTTACCTCAAAGATGACACATTTCCCAACCTTGCCATATTTCTCACATTCCTCCTTAGTTTCAACTTCAAGGTCTTCATCCACCTCCCCAGCACCAACCATGTTCTGAAAGTCAAAGAATAAACCCAGCTCACTGGATGGAATCTGTGTAGGTGACTCTGTACACAAATCACAGATGCTCTGTGAACTGTGACTATGAATACTTTAAAAGCTTAAGAGCTACAGGAGGAGACAGTTCCCTGTCCCTAGGACAAGAGAACTGTACAATTTAAAGCAGTGCTGATTTAAAGTCACAGCTTGTACCCCAGGAAGTCACATCACTTCCCCAGAACACAAAACCCCACGTGGGTGCAGGCCAGAACCATTTGAACTGTGTAGAGTCTTGTATCAGGAACAGAGGTTTAAACATTCCAACACCAAGAGACGTTCCCTTACTCCCAACTCACCCTCAGTAAGACCACTTTAGTTGGGCATTTCAGTATCTCAGTCAAGGGGTTGGAATCCGCCTTCTTGCCTGTTTCTGTTTGAAGACAGAACAGTGAATCAGGGAATGATTTATGATTAAAGCTCAATCACGGACTTTTATCAGAATCTTATTGATCAAACAATGGAATAAAAGCCACAAAATGTAATTTCATATTGGTGAGGAACAGTTATTCACAACTTGTAGCTACTGAGAATGACAGTAAGCAGAAAAATCAATTCCAATGATGTGAATTAAGCAAGAACATTGACAATGTACTATTTCTTTGAGGAGAATAATTCATAAGTTCAGAATAATTCATAAGAACTAGAAGACTAAAAGTCTTCTGACTTCCATCACTTGTACTGAGAAGCCTGGATGTAGTCTCTAGATCAGACAAGAGCAGGGAAATGAGAGCAATGTCTATAGGACGTGAGAGGGAGGAAGCCATTGGGGCAGAGCAGGATCAGCCCTGGAAGTGAAGATGCTTCCCGACACTAAAGGAGGACAGCTGATGGAGGAAGGGGAGGATGAGCTAAAAAAAATGCATATGGGATCACTTTGCAAAAAGAGAAATTTCCACAAGAACAAATAGAAGTCATTTTTCCAACTCCAATGTTTTCAACAAGGACAGATGGTAAACAAAAACCCAGGAGCTTCATTTCTCACAGACTTGGTGCAGAACACAATTACCTTTCTCTGTAGATTCGCCAACAATGATCTTGCCACCCCTCTTGCTTGTTTTCTCTACTGACAGTGCTGTGCTGAGCCCCTGTTCATGTTTGCCCAGCCCCTGGCCCTCTCTGAAACCATACTTCTGCATGATTTTGTGAGCTACTGTCCCCCTGCAAAGAGAGAAAAAACAGCAGTTAGTAAAGGTTTCTTCCAGAAAACATTAACACTGCATTTCTGCTGAGTGCTCAAATATTCTACCTCCTAAAATCTCCTTACACAGGGGCAAAAAGCACAAGAGCTTCTACAAGTTACAAGGTTTTTTTTTAAGCAAAAGGCTAAAAAGTCTGGCTATGTAATGCTGAAAGGTTAAAACACTAAGGGACAGAATAAATAGCCAATTGTGTGGTCAAAGTGAGGCAGGTTAGGTCAGATTTTTAGCCCTTTCTTCAATGAAGTGAAGGTTCCATGGTACTGCTAACTAGAGGTGGCAACAATGCACAAGCTGGTCCAACAGTACCAAGTTTGATTATCTTTTTCTGGACAATTAAAAAACCCCCACGAAATCCAAAAATGAGGTCTCTGAGCTGTTTTTAGCTATAGACTCATCTTCACTTTGTTTCCACAGTAGTAACACAAGCATCACATACAAGGCAGGACAGTAAATGGGCAGATTTGCAGCCACAGCTGCTACATTCATGCAAATACACTCCTGAATTTTTGAACAAAGCACAGCTGAAATGATTTGAAATACCAGTTTGCTGGTATGCAGCAAATTTAAGACAAAGCTGGAAAAGAAACCTAGAAGAACCAATGTGCCACCTGTGTTTTCAAGTATACTGCATTGCTTGGCTTGGCCAAATACAGGCCATAAACACTATTCTGGAGTCTGGCTTAAAAACACAGCCTTGAATGCAACCACCTCAGATGTGTTTCCCTCAATCCAGTCAATCCTGGATTTTTCCAGGATACACATTTTTTCTGTATCCTGCCAGTTTGGACTCTCTGAACTCAGGCTAACCACATACATGCAATGGGTTGTGCTCTTCTCTCCTGACAAACTGTTTCAGCTTTTGGTTTCCACCACCTTCCAATGCTTTTTCCCACAAAATGTGCAGAGGTCACTCATTTACCCCATGTTGGCGAGGAAGGAGTTGCTGGGTCCTGTGGGGGAACGAGGTCTCTCTGGCTCATCATACACTGGAGGGGGAATTGCTGCTTTGGAAGAAGGTGCCCGAGGTCTCGACTCCTCCTCATATGGGAATGATGCTACAGCTGCAGAAAACAAACACACTTGGGGTTTTTCCAATAAAATTTTAACAAACTATGAAAAAAGTCCTCCATATAAATCCAAATCAGAAGTATGTTTCCTTTGCATGTGTTGTTTTAACATCCCCTCACCTCTCTCTCTCAGAAACAAGATCTGAGTTATTCTGGATTTTCCTCAATGGATATAGATTCCCACAGCTCTATAATGCATTTCTTAACCTCTTATTAAATGGATAAAATAAACATTAAGAGGCCACCTGCATTACAATGAGATTATCCAGAGGACAAACTCCCATTCATCAGGAACAGAATTATGACAAAAAAAGGATCAATGCACACAACTCAAGGCCCAAGGACTGTAATAAAAATACACTGCACATTTGCAGAGAAGAGAAACCAGTCTATTAAAAAAAAATGAATGCAACTCATCTCACTGGGAATTTCTGAACTGCAGCTCTTCCTGGGGATGGATCTGGATATCTCAATTATACGGGATGGATTATTAAACCACCTTCCACTGACAAGTCAAATGGCAAAATTAAAAAAAAAAACAAACCTATAGAAACCCTAGAAAAATAAGTAAATCACTTTTGAAAAGACTTATGGACTTCGATGAGACTGACTTAATTTCAGAGTATTTTCTTCTATACTAGCTTTTGTATCTTATCAAATAAAAGGTCAGATGTGAAGTTTGGGGATGTCATATGAAGAAAACCAATCCCTATTTAAACAGCAAATGGACTGGACACTGGGACCAACCAATATTTTCTTGTTTTCTTCCAGCCTGGATTTGAGCATCAAGTAAGAAGCCATATAAAGGTTTCTTTAAAATGTGACCATGTCACATTTTAAAAGCTCTCCCCATAAGGATATTTCTACTATTTCCAGTCTCTATTTACTTTTCCTTGACACCACTCAATTGCTCTTCATTATTTACTCAAAACAATGTCTTTCTGTTTTGAATGTTTACTCACATCACACGCTTTCACTGCTGTTTAATTCACTTAAGCTGTGGGTTTTTTTTTACATTTCAGTATTCTCATAAATACAATGAGAACTCCCAAAGGAATGTTTGTGTGCATAAGAATCTTCTCATTATTTTTTAAAGTAGACAATATACAGATAATTATTCCAATTTTAAAATTTAAAACAGGTAGGCACGGAAAAAAAAAAGGGAAGCAAGATGATGCCATCTCGTGGACAACTAAGATCCTCACACCACCACTGCACACAAACCTCTTCAGCTAAACTGTACCCCTGAAAAACTTACAAAATTCTGTCTGTAGTGCATAACTCGTTCAGAAAAGACATTCACTAAGTACCTCCTAAAGGAAAGAGCAATGGAAAAATTCCCCCTCCACACTGTGGAGGTTTCTACTCTATCCAGAGAAACCTGCCTGTGACATTTATTCTTTCACATCAGAAGTGAGTAGCTGCACATGGTGGTAAGAGCCCAGTTTGCCAAACCACTTGTCCAGCAATACAGAAAGAATCCTTCAGAACAGAGATGTGAAGCAAGGCAGCATCACAGGTCCCCCACAGCCTCCCCACAACAACAAAGAACTTGTTCATGTACTGCTGCTACAAAAAACTCCAATGGGAAAAGCAGGAGGACTTAACCAAACAGAAAGTTGAGTGAGAAATTAACACTGCTGGGTTTAGAGGAAAGGATTTTGGAGCACTCACGTTCTTTGTCCTTCTCAACGAGAGAAGTGGGTGGTGCAATGGCAGCTCCTCCCATACCTATGAGCAAAATGGAACACAACACATTTGGAGGATATCACAACAAACCTGATTTATTTACTGTAACTTTGTTGCTGAAAGAGAGTAAAGCTTAATTTTGCTTATGCAATGACTATTTCTGATCCACATCACCTGACAAGCTCTAAGGGCACTGAAGTAACAAATGCAGGAATGAAAACCTGCAACAGTGAAAACTCAACAGTGATTCTCACAGCCTGATTTTATGTCATGCCTCACCCCTTCCTTGGAACCTGCACCATGCAGAAACTTACAAGTATCTACAAACTAAGGCAAATAGAGGTATTTTCACAAATAACTTGGCTGCCATCTACCTCCATGGAAAAATAGCAGTCTTCTGGATTATACAATGTTGTAATAAAATGCCAAATTAATTCTAAAGGCTGAGAATTAACAGTACTCATGTGAGGACAGAGAAATACAGAATCCATGCAACAGGACTCTGAATCCCCCTCCCTCTTTTTCTCCTCTTTCCACACCAAAACCATAAGCAGTTCCCTTACTTCTTTTCCGTCTCTCCCTTTCATAATCTTCATCTTCATCAGAATCTGGATCTGGTCTCCTTGAAAACCCACTGGCTTCGTGTCTGTCTTTACGCCTTCTAGGAGACACAGCAAGTTAGGATGAGAAACCATGGAAGTCAACTCTCTGCATTTATTTGTGATCCCACCTTTGCAGGGTGAATTATTCTGCTCCATCCAACCAACATTTAACACATTTCCCATGAAAGTGCAAGTAAGCACCTTCACCATTTGTTTTTTTGCTTTTATCCTCATGGGGCATTTTTGGTAAAACAGAAGATGGATCTAAACCAAGATCATTTTTCACTTTCAAGTCAGCCAAGAAGAATGTATGGAAAGGAGGAAGCACCTGAATAAATCTTGTCCAAAGAGGCCAGAGTGACTGAATGACTGCAGTGGAACAGGTGTTGGATGGAGCAGAGAGCAAGTAACAGACATTAATTGATCACCCTGCTTTGCACAGAATCCCTTTTATATTTCCCATCACAGGCTATACAGAGTAATATGATTTACTCAATTAAAAAAAATCCTCATGCTTAAACATCAGATTTTTGAGAAGTTTAATTAAAATAAGATTCAGGCATAACTTTTAATGTGAAGTAAGGAATGCTTCACGATTTGTTTGCACTTCAGCTGTTATCTAATGTGATCAGGAAATTACTCATTTTAATACTTTACAACAAAAAGGAAAAGCACTTTTCCTCAAAAGTTAAGAGGTGCATAAATCAGATCTTACTCCTAGCACACCCACCAAAACTGTGCTATAGGATGCTAAAAACAGCTCTACTGTGGAACCACACAGAACTTCTGAATCTATACACTCTGAAATCAAAACAAATGTACAGCCTAATATCCCAAAAAGCACACATCTGACGCAGGTTTGGCTGAGATTATTTCCCCCAGTTTGAAATCAGAATGTATTATTTGTTTATCACTTCTTTTCTCTAATGTTTGTATGTATAGACTCTTGGCCCACACACAAGTACAAATATGACTAAAGAGCAATCAGTGCTGAAACTGTGGGAATGACATCCCAGATTCCTGAGGTTTTGCATGCCAGTAGGACAGAGCCTCAGGCATTCCTTCTCCATCAAAACAACAAAGATATATCCAAGAGAAGACAGAGAAGTCCCAATGACTAGAAATAATAATTTCCACAATCTAAACAGGGCAGCAGAACTGTAATTCCAGACTTCAGGTGATTCATACTGCAATGAAGACAACTTATTCACTTCACTTAAAATGAGTGAATGTAATCTTCTGCCTGGCTGGCACCACTTACAACAATCAGATACTGAGTCTGCATTCAACTTCCTTAACGTGATTACAGAGATTTCTTATTTCAGGGAAAGGGCATTAAAAATAAAGTAGTATTTTCTTTTCTCCAGACACAATAGAGTATTAAACACATAATTAACGTATTAAACAGAGTATTAAAAAAGGAAATGCAACTATGCCTCTCAAAGGCTGTGCTAGCCACATGTAAAACTGAATGCATTCATGGCTCAGTTTGTAGTCTTTAGAAGCAAAAAGGATGGCTCATCGCTGAGTGTTAGAAAGGTTTTTCTGTAGGCAGGTGCCACTGACAACAAATACTCTAAAACACCTGCAAGGTGAAAGTCTGATAATGATGCAAGAAGTACCTAAATATTGCTGCTATTATTGAAACAAAGTAAATTCAGAATAATTTTAACAAGGGTCTTTCCTGCCAAAGAGGCTGCAAAGCTGATAGTTCTTATTGTTTTTGCACTGTTAGGTGATTTTTACCAAGGGCATTAAAACACATTAATTAAAACACTGCACTTGTTTCTACAAGCACGCAGTATTTACAAAACCTCTACGAATTTCCCTGAAAGTAGAGCGATAAAATGAAACAAATTGACATGTCTATTCTTTACATAAGAGTCAATATGTCAGGAGTTCAAACAAAAGCCTTACTTTTCTCTCTCTTCAATCTCCTTTTGTCTCTCCAGCTCCCGCTGCCGCTGTCGTTCCTCTCTCTGACGTTTCACCACTTTTTCGTAGTCATTTGGGAACATGGGATCATACTCATCTGCCAGGGGAATCAACACATCTCCTGCAGAAAAACCACTGGGGACAGGATCCTGGGGGGAAAAAAAAAAAGAAAAAGGAGTTTTTTCAGCTGAGATCTGAAAACAACACTCAGTTGGAAAGCAAAAATGTAACACTTCTGATTCCTGACTTCTGTAATGTCAGGTAATATCCTAATCCCACTGGTACTAGAAGAAATCTTGGCTTTACTTAAAACTAGCATTTCATCCAGTTTCTCATTATCTCAAATTTTCCCATGAAGAAAGAACCACCCCCTCCCCTTGTCAAATGCAAAGCAGGAGCAAATCAGCACGGACAAGAATTTTCAAACCCCATTAATGCATTATTAGAAGCTTTATGGCATCTTGCTGCTGCAACCATCTGCCAGGGTCCTCCCACACAATCTCATCAGGCTTTTTTATCAGCTGCTATTAATACAGTACCAACAGAGGCACACAGACTGTTCTTCTCTAATCTGAAAGAACCATTTCAGAACTTTTTCTTCGAAAAAGCTGCAGGGACAAACTTTCTCTTGATTCCTTACCATGAGAAATCCATTTAAAAGGTTAGGTGGCTTTCATTTATTTTTCAGTTGATTGTTATACAGGTCCAGTTCCAACAGTGATGCAATCACAATTACAGTCATTATTTAGCTGCCCAAATTGCTATCTTGCTAAGTAGTTTGAAGCTGTCTGGGATTCTAAGAACACTGTTTTATAACCACACATTAACCGTGGTAATTCCATGCTGTACCACATGGAAGTCTCTATAAAGTTGAAATGTTACTTATAAGCAGAGGAAAACATTCTCAGAAAACAATCACTTTTTTGACCACTAGGAAACATTTATTTCCCAAAACATTTGTTAACAGCTGGACTTTTAGCCACCCTGGTCTTACCTTTAGCCCAGCTGCTACATGAGGGGGTGTGTCCACTATCTGTCTCTCATCAGAGGAGCTGCCTCGTTTCAGGTCAATCACTGGAGCAAGGACTGTAGTTTGTTTTGTTCTCTGACTCTGCAAAAATCACCAAAACACACAATGTCTAAAAAAGATAATACAGTTTTCTAAAAATGAGCTTGCTTGATACATTGATTGCAGTGGTAGATGAATGGTCCTGGGTTTTCACTGGGACCAGGAACACCATTAGAAATTCATACAACCTCTTCAGGTGAGTTTGAACTGAGTTAGTTTTTAAGAGGTTCAGACTTATTCCAAAGATCTACTGTTCTTCCCATTTATCATCAGATAAAATATTTTCATCTATTCTGAACTTGAGTTTTCTAATCCTATCCTATTCTTCTGTGAGGCTATGGATACACTGCACATCAGTTACACGGACAAAGAATAGAACTAATATAGCAATCAGTACGTTTCATCCATGCAGTTTGTTCCAAGGATCAACTAAATCCTGCCCCCAATTTCAGCAGCACAAATCAGGAGCAATTCCAGGGAAAAAAAATGCTGTGCCTACTTAAGTATTTGGCATCAGTGCTACTGCTTCTTTTTTAATTAAGTAATCCCTCTAGAGAACCTACACACCCCACAGAGCACTCCTGTCCTGCCTGAACCAAAATATCAACACTGCTCAAAGAAAAAGGGTGAAATAAAAAGCAGCAGCAATAAAAAGAGAAAATAGCTCTGTCACAGTCTAAAAAGAATTAGCTTGTACTCCTCCCTTTCATCTACTCTGAGAACACTTGCTGTAAAAATTTCTAATACATAATGATTTGCAGGTTAGCACCAAGAGCCTTTTAAGTAACAACCATAAAATGATGCAAATGTGTAAGTAATAAATCACAGTGTGACCCCTACTTACATTAAAAAAAAAAAATTAAAGAGCTGAATTTCATTATCTTTAAAGCTAAACTTGAGGATCAGCTTTCAGCTCTGCTTGTTAAAAACTCTGAGGTTTGCAGCACATACATCAGTGCTTCCTTCAATTTTAATTTTGCAACACTCCCTCTAAGACACATCAAGAAAAATGCATCTTCCCTTTTCCCCCCTCAGCTTTGCCAGGTTCTTTGCTACAAACTCATAGACAACTCCCAGCAAATTACCCCAAAGTGGTATTCTGAGGTCACAAACACAATGCACTGAACATAAAAGAAGTCTGAAAAACAGAAAGCAAAACCACAAAGGGACTGTACCTTTGCTTGTGTGAGAGCTGCTTTCTTCACCTGCAACTGAGACTGCAGCAGTTTGAAATTCTTGGACCAGCCTTCTGTTTTGGAATCACTGGTCTCAACCCCCAAGTCATCGTAAAGTGACATTTTCTCTTCAATTTAAAACTGAAAGACAAAAGGGAAAAAAAACTCCAGATGACACAACAAACCTATTTCCAGGTTATTTGCTAATGGCTTGCATGTATAGGTACAATATATTTTATTTTACTTTTCCTGAAGGCATAGAAAATTGACCTTTTTCTGGCTAGTGGCAAGTACATATAACCAGAGCAAAGCTGTATAAAAGTAACAGTTTGAAAGGTAATGAAAACTGTTCAAGAATTAATTTCTTCCCACAGTATATGAACAATTAGGGCTCAACAGAATGGAGTTTACTGAAACAAAGAACTAGGAGATTTTGAAGATTATTAAACATCTGGCCTCGGGATGAAACACAGCAGGGGTTATAAAGGCACAGATTCACAGGAAGAGGACAGGGCACTGTAGGAATTCCCACCTATCACAGAGAAGTTGGATTTAGGCAGCAGGAGTGATGCTGTCCAGAGGGAGACAGGATGCACTGGGGGATCACAGAATCAATCAAGTTGGAAAAGACCTCTGAGATAATCAAGTCCAACCTCTGGCTGAAGACAACCTTGTCACCCAGACCAGAGCACTCAGTGCCACATCCAATGGTTCCTTGGACATCTCCAGGGATGGGGACTTCACCACCTCCCTGGGCAGCCTGTTCCAATGCCTAGCCACCCTTTCCATTAAGAAATTCTTCCTAATGGCCAGCCTGAACCTCCCCGGGCGCAGCTTTATGCCATTTCCTATTGTCCTGTCGCTTGTTACCTGTAAGCAGACCCGACCCCCCACCCGGCTGCCCCCTCCTGCCAGGCAGTTGTGGAGAACGACAAGATCCCCCCGAGCCTCCTTTTCTCCAGGCTGAGCCCCCCCAGCCACTCCTCCTCAGACTTGTTCTCCAGACCCTTCCCCAGCTCCGCTGCCCTTCCGCGGACAATGTATGGATGTACGGATGAATGCAGGAAGGGCGCTGTCACCACGAGGAAGGGACAAGGGAGCGAGGCACAGGGGCCGTCCCCACGATAAAAGCAAGGATGGGCTGCGACCTCCGTCGATCTGGGGACAGAGGGGGCGAAACAGGCCCTGACGTCCCCCGCCACCTTCCACACAGGCCCAAACACCACCGAGGAGCCGCTGAGCGTGGGACACCCGCCCCGCCCGGCCCTCCCACACGCCGCGGGGCCCGGAGCCGCCTCCCCACACGTTCGGGGCCGGGCCCGGGCCCGGAGCCGCCGCTCACCCGTCCCGGCGCCGCCGCCGCCGCCATGAGCCGGCGCTGAGGACGCCGGGAATGGCCGCGCCTGCGCACTGCGCCCCGCGCCGCCGCCGCGCCAGCGCCCCCCTGCGGTGGGAGGGGGGAGCGGCACGCCCGCCATTCCCACCCCTCACGGCCTCCCCGGTACGCACCAGTACGGGACTGGGAGGGCGGCATAGCCGCTCCCGGAGACTGCGAGATGCGGGAGGGAGTGGAGCAGCCGGTTGGAGTGCTGCCCCCGCCTCTGCTGCCCTCCCAGTCGCGAAGAAGCTGCCTACCCAAAGAAGACGAAGCCCCGCTTCCTTCGGGCTCTCACAGCGCGCGTCGAGTGTAATCTGCGCTCTGAGCTTTTATGGAATCAGAGGATCCCTGAGCCACGGAGAGCGTCCGAAGGAGGCCACGGGGATGGGGAAGGGTCTGGAGGGGAAGCCCTGAGGAGCACTTGGGTCGTGCAGCGGGAGGAGGCTGAGGGGGGAGCTCAGGGGGGTCTTCAGCATGGCCCCGGGAGCAGGAGGGCAGGCACTCATCTCTGTGGTGACAGGAACCGAGGGCACGGCTGTGTTTATGCCCAACACTCTTTTCCCTGTTCTATACTGTGTTCCCTGTTTTCTATACCGCGTTTCCAACTCCTTAAGAAATCTCTGGTAGCTTATTCAATGAGTAACCCGTGTCCATGGGCATTCAGCGTTCCCAGTTACGTGCCAAGGGTGCCTGTGATTTTGGGGAAAAAAATGGAGACAATATGAGGCTTTTGTGAGTTTGACAACACACATGTACTGAGGAAGTTAGAAAGAAAGAAAACTTATTTCTCATCAAGTGTATTTTAAACATCCCTGTCTATTACTCTGACATGTTTGCTGCCATTTTACTGTGCCATCACTGCCACTGACATCACTGGTTAATTGTTATTGCAAAATATTTGGCTTTTAAAAGGACTTACTGAATTATGTCACTTGGGCTCGAAGTGGACTGGTTAGGTCTGCAGAAATAGGGTTTTTTTCTAAAGCAAACCTTAAAATTCTGTATCTGTCTGAGGCCTGGATTTTACCCAACCATACCAGTTTTCCGGCCCACTATCTTGCACTAATTATTTAATATCTTCTTTTTGACAGTGGCAAAAATGGATTTTCCTTTTTACTTATACTGGGCTGGTATATCTCCAGCTCATACCAAGCAAGTGAAATAGATGAGCTGAGTTTTCTAAGAATCATGGCTACTTGCACCACATGATAAAGCAAATAAACATGCAAGATTGTCTGCAAAGCCAAACACAACCTCCAGCCCTGAAGCAGATAGATCTGGCACCTCAACCTCAAAATATTAGAAGTACTATCTCTGTATTAATCAGAAGCCTTTATCTCCAGCACTGCTTCTGACTGTGCTACTGTGCAGTTTATTTCCCCATGGTTAGCTGAAAAAATAAATAAAATAAAGCTACTACCTCCCCTCCTCATACTGCTTTCTATTAACCCAATCTTTCTAAACACATTTACAGATATGTCTATTTTCATAATAACAGTGAAAGTTTCTTAAATATAAGAAGAAATTATCTTCACTTTATTTATAGGGGATCTCCCAAGTATCTTCCTGCAGTTCCTTGCCTTAGCAATGCCTGCATTTTTTAAAAGAAGGATTGATATAACTAATGTATTTGTAACCTTATGGAAGCAAAAAAATCAGCACTACTTTTCCGGTGTCAGAATCCCAGTGAGAAAAGAACTGGTATCCTCTGTTAAAGGAAGGAATCAAATAATTAATTGCATCGAAAGGTACTGAGAGAAATATCCCTGTGGGTTGAAATGTCACAGAGCAATATCACAGCATGACAGTCACTGGGAGAAACTAAAAGGAGATTAGAGTCTGCAAAGGTGGAAAACACGATAGCAACGGGAGATTTCAGTTCCTCCTCAGAACAAGTCATAACAGGGAGGGTAAAGGCTAAATTGTCAGACCTGTAAATAAGTACCTATTAAAGCCATGAATCACATAACTCAGAAGGAGAGAAGCAGCTCTTGGTTAAGTCTGAAAAATGCATTAGGCATGGATCAAAACTGATCCATCACTGTTTGTAATAACAGCCACGATGTATTTGTGCACACCCATTTAGGAGCATAGGAGCCGAGAAAATCTTTCCCATTCAATTCAGGGAGGCTTCAGGCAGATAGAGAAACCTCACCCTGCTGCCAAGGTTCCAGACTGACTGGAAATGGAGGGGAAATTTGTGAAGTCATCCCCAGCATTACACATCTTGAAGGTGGGTAATTGTGGCTGAAATCTCCTTTTCAGCTACATCTGCAAAGGTGGGGGAGCATTGGCCAGCTCCATGCCTCCAACAGACCCTCACAGTTGTTGAAGTGTGATCTTCCAGCTATTTTTATTTTTTTTCCATTCAGATTTCAAACCTTTCCATGGTGGTGCTTTTCCTCTTGAATCCCACACATGATTGCTGTGTCAGCAGTTCTACCTCTGTACCTGCCTTTCTTATCTCAAATGGCTCCGTCTGTATCTTGCAGATCTTTTCTCCCAGTTTCACAATTTTCTCTTCATTTTGAGGTGAGTTCGATGCAGCTGGGTCTCCTGAACTCTGGGGAGGGGAGGGGAGGGGAGGGGAGGGGAGGGGAGGGGAGGGGAGGGGAGGGGAGGGGAGGGGAGAGGAGGGGAGAGGAGGGGAGAGGAGGGGAGAGGAGGGGAGAGGAGAGGAGAGGAGAGGAGAGGAGAGGAGAGGAGAGGAGAGGAGAGGAGAGGAGAGGAGAGGAGAGGAGAGGAGAGGAGAGGAGAGGAGAGGAGAGGAGAGGAGAGGAGAGGAGAGGAGAGGAGAGGAGAGGAGAGGAGAGGGATTCATTACAGGGAGGTCCAAAAAGCTGTGAATAAACTGATTTTTCCACTGTGAGAAGAGCAACCAGCCTTGATTAGTACCCCTCATTCTACCAACAAGCCACCTGGAAAAAGTGAACAGCCAAGGTGATGAAATCTGCTGCAAATCCCAATTTATTCAGAGTAATCAGCCAAAAGCTGGAAGCAAGAAGTTGCAGAAGGATGGCATAGCACTGGCTGGGTGATGAGATGGCAGATGGGACCCAGTGTTAATGAATGCAAAGCAATGCACACAAGAGAAAATAGCACTAACAAAACACACACAGCGACAGCTCTAAATCAGCTGCTTCCATTAAGGAAAGAGATGCTGCATTCATTGTGGATAATTTCCCAGAAATGCCTACTTAGTGCTTTGAAGGAAGCAGGAAAGCAAACAGGCTGCTGGGAAGCATAAAAATTTTAAAAAATGAGAAAATATCCTCATAAATCCAACATGCACATGCACCTTTGAGTGGCCACCTGCATTCCTGGGCATCTCATCGCCTCCACGAACCAGCAGTGCAATACAAAAACTTAAAGAAATCAGATATGTTGGGTGAAAAGAGACAGCTGAAGGGGACCCTGGAAGCATCAAGCACCCAAAATGGTCCAAGAAAGGTAAATAGGGAGTTCTCATTTTTCTCCCTGATGGTGATCTCTACGAATGTGTAAAATAAAGCAGTCCTGGGGGAAAAAAAGAGCAGCCTATAAATGTCTCCTTTATGTCTCATTTCTGTAAAGCATTGCTAGCAGTTTTTGGTGGATGTGAATCGTTTGTATTACAGTACGGATCTCCTCTGAGGGTGAGGGTTGCTAATATCCCAAAATGGCATTAGAGGGCAGTGCATGGCAACCTAACCGGAATTTTTGGGGTGGCAATCCTGAGGGTGGGAAGCCACCTCTCCAAACCTCTGAGGATCAGAAGAGAGGGGCTCCCACTCACACAGGTGGGAAATGGTGGGGACCAGCACATGGCACAAAAGCAAAACACCAGGGCTGATCAGAGCAGTGTCAACCTGCTCAAAAAGTAGTTAAATCTCATTAAATGGTGGTTTACAGCCAAGGGTGGAGATCCCAAGCAGAGAACCAACCCTTCTACCTCTTTTGTGGTTGCCCTAGCAGCACCTTCAAACCTTTCTGGATTTGATTTTCTTTAAGTTTTTTTCTTCCAGAAAATAATTGCTTGCTGTTGTCTTCCCAACGATCTTCAGCTTTACCCATGTGGTAAAATGAAATATGAAGAGGAAAGTCCCAGTGGAAAACTTGTCCTGGCTTGGGAAGATTGGCTTAGGTTTGCTGGCTCAGAAAAAAAACCAAATCCAAACTTCGAGGAGTAGCAACCTGAAGGAATTGAAAATGGTTAGAAAGGCATTTGAAATATTCTTTCTGCTGCTAAGGGAACAGCTGAAAATGTGACTGTGAAAGCAGTGAAGGAAACAGTGCCTTTTTGCCATATATAGAATAACTCAAACCCCCAGAAAATTGTGGGGGTTTTTCACCTACTTTTTACTTGCTTCACATTTTCACCTCATTTCATACTTTGGCTGAGTTGCAAAACTAAAATGAGTAAGAAATGTCTCAGAACAGAAACATTTCATCACAGATGAAGTTTCCGACACACATAGTTCGATATTTTTCGATGACAACTAAAGAAAACTCCTATGCTTTTGACACTGCCCAGGAAGTGTTTTTGTTTGGCCAGCCATGGGAAAAATAACATGCTTTAAATGAGGAAATGACCATTTTGTCTTACCACCACTGTCTCAAGCTTGTTTGAAAAAGTGAGAAAATGTCAAAAACACAACAGTGAAAATATTACACATGACTAGACTCAGTACAGATGGGATGTCTGCCATCACTGAGGGAAAAAAGGGTTGTGCTGTTCTGCTAGAGGAAGGATTTGGATAAGAAATTATTCAGAACTCCCCAGTGTTAGCCATACAGTGGGTCTCTTTGCCAAAACTGCAGGTTTCTTACATGCTGAAAATCCTACTGCCTGAGAAATTGGAGGGATTTCAGGAGGTTTGTCTTTCTAGAATCCTAGAAGATTCTGAGTTGAAAGGGACCTACAAAGATCTAGGTTAAGAACCTTTGCTGGGAGTTGGACTCAATGATCCCTGTGTGCCATTTCCAGCTTAAAATATTCTGTGATTTTATGAAAATGAGGGGGACGGGGGAGTTAAACGTCCATTGCATTGGTCACCAGTTTTAAAACTAATAACTGAGAAAGATACTGGAAGCCAAGGCAAACAGTGAGGGAGGGTTTGGAAGAGAAGGAAAAAATCAGCTTTACAAACATCTAAATGAAATCTCTGTCCAAATTTACAGGCACACTTTTTGGACTGAAATAAAATTCTGGATATGAGACTAGATTCTAAGAACTGTGGGTTGTTACTGAGCGGAGCAGCATCACTCTGGAAATGCCTCTGCTCTGATGATTCACCGATAGGTGAGGTTACCCTTCCACTTGCTCAAGATTTATATCAAGTTCTCATGAACAACTGTTTTCAGTCCAAAACAGCTGAGTCCAAGAACATGAAGTTCAAAGAGAATTCTGTGACATCCTGTCGTGGTGTCTGTCACGACATTCTGGGTATAAACAGAACTATTTGGTGTTAAAAGCACATTGATGGGCACTGAGATGTTAATGGACAGTAACAGGTTGCCCAGAGAGGTTGCACAGTCTCCATCCTTGGGGGTTTGCAATATCCAACAGAGTAAAAATCCAGGTGGGATGTCATAACCAGCCTTTTCTTCCCAATCTGGACTGTTCAATGAGTCAGTGATTATTTCTGTGGCTTTGTTGCTTGCTGTACTTCTCCAGAGAGATGAAGGAGAAGATTTAGCATCCAGACTTGCTCTGGATTTACTCTCCTAGTGCTCTGACTACTGAGAAAATGAGTTTCCTCCTCCATTAGGGATTGCCAGCTTTTAAACAGAAATTCAGCTTATTTTCCATGCAGAATTTTGTACTGGGACATGGTCTCATCTCTGTCCTTTTGTGTGGATTTCTCCCCATGTGGGTCATGCGCAGCATCCTGGGCCCTGAAGTATGTCCAGTGGCATTGATATTCCCGGTGAATTTCTGAAGCTAAGAGAGATGTTCAGAATCTGTTGAATGGAGGAATTCTGGTTTAGGGCAGTCCTGGAGGACTTAAATGTCAACCCTTCAAGATTGTCTCTGCCACAGAGGTGTGTGATGCAAACAGCGACAGGAACACTGGAACACACTCATCCCTGACCAATCTGGTCTAAGTGATATGACTCTGGTTTAGGATTTGGAGCTTCCTCAAGCCCTAAGCAGCATTTTCCAGCTGTTTAGAAGTTACACGTTCCATCTCACCAATGGACCATGTATACTGGATATATGGACTCAAGGATGTTGTCTTATACAATTATAATTAATCTCATCCAGGTTTAGCTTTCTAAAACTGACATGCCCAATATGTTTGCAAGCATGGACTGAGGCCAGGTGGTCAATCATTTCTGGAACAGAATCCATGGAACAGCAGTTTCCTTATTTACTGGGACACTTTCCATATTCCACTTTATATCCTAGGACTTATTTTTGGTCATAGTTTTAATTTTATGAAAATAAATAATTGTTTGCCATGAAGGTTTGGTAACTCTACAATTCACAAGATGTTGCTCGAGTAAGAAACAAAGAGTTGTGTGTTTATTCTGAGTGTACATCTCTTACAAGACAGAAAAACTTTTAAATGTTACAAAACAACAATATGTTAAAACAAGATTAGGAACAAAAGCTGATTATTTTTCTAGGTAGGATTTCTTGCCTCTTCCTTCAGAAATATTATCTGATTATTGGAAAGGACCTGATACTGAACTACCCCGACACATAATGTAGCCCAGCCTGTCAACTCTTACATTTCTTAAAAAAAAAAGCAGTGTAGCCAGAGATAGAGTCCCCTAAAGTCCTTGATGATCTGATCCTACTATGGATCAGATCATTGTATCATGGAAGGCAAATGATGAAAATTGAACACTGAGCTGTCATCTTTTTCAACCTGACAATGTTCACCATGTGCCTTGTTTTTCCTTCTACACTCATTCCAATACCTTAACCATAAATGAGCAATGGCCAGGTGTGAGCACTATCCATCCTTCTGTTCCTGAAAAACAAGGAAGACATTAAAAAAACCCACCCCAAACCTACTCTTCAGGTAAACAGCATTATCTCCACCATCAGACCAGACCACATGTGCGTAAAAGGATGTGTTATCAAAAATATCTATAATGGTGACCTTAAAAAAGTACAAGAAGTGCTAATGAATTTCTTGTTATTTTAGAAAGGGACTTTCTTCTCCGTTGATGCAGAGAGCTTCCTGAAGCAAAAACAAATGAAGCTTTTCTCTCTTTCTTTTTAGATGTGAGTTAGAAACATTTTGACTGAGCTTCTGCTCTGTTGTTTTCTAGTTATTCAGAATTAGGAGGAGATGTTTTTAGTGATCCTTCAGCCTGGAGAAGAGAAGAGTCTGGGAAGAACTTCAGGTACCTTCCAGTACCTAAGCAGTCTCCAAGAGACCTGGAAAGGGACATCGTGTGAGGGCATGGAGTGACAGCACAAAGGGGGATGGCTTTAAACTGACAGAGGGCAGGTTTAGATCAGATATCAGGAAAAAATTCTTTACTGGGAGTGTAGTGAGCTCTGGCACAGATTGCCCAGAGAAGCCGTGGCTGCCCCATTCCTGGAAGTGTCCAAGGCCAGGTTGGACAGGACTTGGAGCAACCTGGTGTAGTTGAAGGTGTCCCTGCCTATGGCAGGGGGTGTTGGAACAAGGTGATGTTTAAGGTCCCTCCAAACCCAAGTGATTCTGTGATTCTAAGACAAGGTCCTGTCTTAACTCAAAGACTGAACATGGCATCAAGCAGAACATAGAGACAATCTCTGCAGTTAACAGGAAGGTTTTTATCAAGAATGTATTGTACTCAAGAGTTTACAGGTGTTGGGCAAGGGGAAAGGCAAGGAAGTGACTTCCCCAATCCACATTTGGAGTTAGTGGAGGAGCCAAAATTATGATGAGGTGCTCTTAGCTGTCTCCTCTGGGCTCCTCCTTATGATGCTTGCTACCTTTGGCAGCAGGTCCTTCTCATGAAGCTCTCCCTCTCTCAGCTCCTCTGGTTTCCCATTTATCAGAAATCCCCATTTGTTGGTTATGATTTCTCATTTCAGAGCTCCACACTGGAGCTGGATGTTTCCGGGATGGAGCATTCCAAGGGCAGAGCCAAGCTGTGCCACCATGGGGAGCTCACAGCAATGCCTGTGACAATCAGTGAGTGCCAGCAGCTCTGCTCAGACAATGTCACTTTTTGGGGAGCATGAGAAGCTGAGGTTTGGCTGTGCATGGACATTTGGGATGCCACAGCAACCAGGATGCAAATCCAGTTGCATTAAAATGGGTGCAGTTACTGTCTTTGTGCAAATATTTAATTTTTGAATTTTCTTGATCGCACTAAAGAGAGATAATACAGATGTAATCATCTTGATGAGTACTGAACAGCCAACCAGGTAGATACTAGCATTTTATTATGATTTATTTTTTCATATTGTCTTTTATCTATTCTTTTATAGCATCTGAGCTGCACGTATCTGGCACAGCATCTGGAGTACTTTCCACTTCTAACTTTAAATGACCTGACAAAAACACTCCAAATTGAGGAGGCTCAGTGTCTGGCTTTTATTAGTCACATCACATATTTCAGGTTTTCCACTTGCTCACCATGAAAACGGCTAATGAGATGTTTTTTGAGTGCTACTCTTTGTATCATGCAGGTGACAGATACAATGAAGATGGTCATGAGGGCATCTGAGTGAGGGGCAGTCTGGCTGATAGGAAGTAAATCAGCACTGGAAATTGTCCTCTCTTTGTTCCTTCAACACAAGTGACATCAGCCTCTTTGTGACATGAGGACATGTGAAACTCTTTACCAAAATATTCTCACTTTCAGAGACTTATTTAATAATTCCCTATATTAAAAGTAAGTTGCAAGTCAGACTCTCAAGATGAGGGAATGTTGATGTCTGGGAATTAGAAATAAAGAAATTTAGGCATTGGAACTATCCACCTTAGGACAGAGCCTAAAATTATAAGATTGTTTAATGCTTTCTTCAGAGGACCATATAGGGCTGTCGTTGGTGATCACCATGCAGTGATCAAAATAGACAGGGCTTCAGAAGGGCAGAACTGTGATAGTCAGAGGTATCAGTAGAGAAGAGGGTGAGTGTACATCCAGAAGAGATATAAAAGATCCCACATGTTGCTTTTTTCGTCTGATTTCCTGCCTGCAGTGTCACTGTACCCTTTCAAGGCACAAGACCATCCCACACATGATGGAATTCTGCTGGATAAAGGTGACCTCCAGCAAAATTTTCACATTTTTGTGCAGTCGGTAAATACAATCAGATTCAAAGCCAATTGCACTCACTCTCTGAGCTCAGCATTTTGGGGTGAGGACCCCTTTTCAGCACCGAATGTTCTTATGTTACAAAGAGCTTTTTCCTAATCTCTGGGAGAAAGTTTGAGGCCATTTGCCCCACATGAATGATTCCTCTGCAACCTCCAAAGCCAACCACCAGACAGTTCCCTCAGTTGGATGAATGCAGGTCATGAAATAAGGTCTGGCTGTGAAGTGTGGACAGTTTAATTCCTTAGGGTCAGAGGAGAACTTCCTCAGGGTATGAGTACTTGTGTTGAACAGCCTGATAAATAGCTACTGTTTTCTTGGAAGAACAGCTACAGGGCATGAAATATGAACTGCTTTATGGAAATAACTCCTGCATTTCAGTAACATGCTTTACAGTCAGCTTGATCCTGTCTAGGTCACCTTCCTCTTTCCTTCTCCTTCCAAGCACTAGAGAGGCACTGACCATCAGAAGTCCTGAATTGTGAGCATCAGGGTTGGTGTGAGCATTGTGGACCTTTCCCTACTACAGATTTGCCAGCTGCAGTCCATTGTTTTCACCTCTAATTGCATTACCCTTCAAGAGTGAATATTGCTGCTGTCCTAGGCCCTATCGCCATGTCCCGCAGCCGTAAGGAGGAGGAGAGAAGATCCAGCAGGCAGGAATTGTGCAGCAAGATTGATTTATTTAGTTATTTTACAAACTCTTTTATAGACTTTTTTCTTCATAGGCTAATTGGACAAAGAGCCAGCCACCCCTTGGGGTGATTGGCTAAAATCCTAAAACATCCATTGTCAAAATATTTTCCTACTGTACTATAAACGAGACTTTTCAAGGCTGCAGGTGTTTGGTTGTTTACATAACTCTGCTACCTCTTCTGTGAGAGAGAAAAGTCTCTCATTGGCTTAGAAAATAGCAAGAAAATCCTTGCTAGCAGCATGTTTGTATCTACAAGTGAAGTTGTCCAGAATTCAGCCCCAAACTTGCTGTGCTCCAGCATTTATAACCTGTGCACAAGAGTCAGAGAGACGGTGGGGTTGGTGACAGGGTCTGTATCCAGGATAATTGACAAATTTCTAGCTCATCTGATTGAAGAGATTAAACCTGGTGGTGCAGAGGTTGTTTTTGCCAAGGTCTCTAAGCACTGGGAGACTGTTACGGACACCAAGGCAACGCAGGGCAATGTTTGGTGCTAATTATAGCAGACTGAGTTTGTTTGTGGGAGATGAATGCCAGGTGGGAGGTTTGGTGGGTGCCCTCAAACCAGATGTGATATGTACTGCATTTGGGTGTTCACAGTCAGTGCAGAGAAGCAGCCACCTCACAGTGGAGCTCATTTCACCCCAAAGCAGACATCAGAAATAGGTCATCTGAGCTGCTGCTTCTCCTTTCACAGTGACAGCAGACGGGTGACTAACTCAGAAGTCTGTGTCTACACCAACATCTCATTAACTGAGAAAAGGTGAAAATCACCTTATTGATCCAAAATTCTTTTCTCATCTTGTCTTAGCAGTCGAGCTCCCTCAGGAGAAAGATACAGAGTGCTCTGAAATCCTCCACAGGCCTGTCAGGTTACTCAGAGCTTTGCACCCCAAACATCTATCATCTCATGGTTGGGGAGACCTTAGAGCAGACTCTGGTATCTAAAGGAGGCTCACAAAAAGGCTGGAGAGGGACTTTTCATAAGGGCAGGGAGTGATAGGACAAGGGGAAATGGCTTTTAGCCAAAGGAGGGTAGAGTTGGATTAGATATTAGGAAGAATTTCTTTACTATGAAGGTGGTGAGGCACTGGAACAGGTTTCCCAGAGAGACTGTTGACTCCCCATCCCTGGAAGTGTTCAAGGCCAGGTTGGACAGGACTTGGAGCAACCTGGGACAGTGGAAGGTGTTTCTACCCATGGCAGAGGGGTTGGAACTGGATGATCTTTAAGGCTCCTCCCAATCCAAACCAGTCTGTGACTCTAAAATTCTGTGATTTGATAATCCCAAAATTCCATCCCAATCCCACCCTTTACAAATAATGCTCAGTCAGTGAAAATGGTGTTAGGTTAACTGCAACAAAACGGCCCATGGAGATCTGACCCAATGGAAAGGGTACCCATCAGTGAGCTATTTATTTAATATCTCACACATAATTTTCTGTCTTCAAACATCCGGCTCTGTTGAGCATCAGTGCTTCCTCATTAATGCTTAATTATCCCATTTTAGTCTGCCTCATCTACAACCAGGTGTACTGGGGTCACTGCAGTATTTGAGAATCACTGAATGTGCGTTAGAAAAATGCCCTACAGAGAAAACCCTAGAGCAGCCACAGGAAATCATGGTTTCAAAATTCTGTCCCAAATCATCAGGTCTGACTTTTGTAAGAAATCTTAGCCTGAGTTACTCTGGCAGTAATTGGAAGGATTGCACTTGATTCTGTAAGAAGACGATTTGGGGCTCATCACAAAGATGTTGGACAAAGTCCTGAGCCTCATTAGAAGCAAAGAAACAAGGCATGAACCCTTATTGTGCACTGAATAAAAGGGTTAGCTTTAGCAATTTCTGCTCAAGAAGAAAAACCTCCTATTATTTTCTGTTTCTTTAGCCTGGCTGAAGCAAAATGCATCCTGACCTTTTCACTCAGCTTTTCATTTTCTCAGTCTGTACTTGCTTCCTGATTACCACACAAATTTTCACACCTGAACACCAACTTTTCTTGGTTAGTGGTTCGATCTAGAAATTTCCAAGTTACTTAAGCTGAAGAACTTCTTGTCTTGGTTTGAAAGAACAGGTGGCTGCCAAGGACGGCAGGAGCCTCCCTTGAAATGAAAAATGCAAACCCCTTCCCCTCGGTGGGGGGAGAGAGAAGCAGTCCAACCATTATGATTGATAAAAGCAAGCTCCGTTTATTAGCAACCCAAAGACACTTATATAGTATACCTGCTTGTTAACTCCTAAGTGGCTTAAAGCTTATCAAAACACATTTCTACTTCTACAGAATTGGACTTACATTGGCAAACTTCCATAGTCATGTTATGATTAAAAGAATTCAGTGTCCATCTCCCTTGTTCACTCCCGGATAGTACAGCTTATCAGTACAGCTGCACCGTTTCAAAACTCCCTCTTTGTTCCCAGCCCTGCTTGTTACTTTTCACACAGGGACTTTCCCATGGAGAGTTTTCTCACACACAGGCCTTTAGCTTCCAGGTCTATTGCTTGCACAGTTCTTTTATTGATCCCAATAATTCTATTTCCCAACACCTTCCCTCCAAATTATGATAATTTTGAAATTGAGGGGCTTTCCGGCAAAGATAGGAGGAACAGAAATAACAGTTCTTTACTATTATATATCTATATGTGTATAACCAGTCAAACAAACAGCAATAACTCTGGCAGTAACAGCAAACACAAACCCAGTCCCAGCCTTCTCGGCTGTCGGGCCCTTTCCCCTCGGGTGCAGTTCCACTCGCAGCCGGCAGGGGCGCTGGCGGCTCCCGGTGAGCAGGGCAGGTGCGATGGCTCCCCCGCGGCTGCAGGGGGCGCTCCGGAGCGAGCTCGGGGAGCACGCGGCACTGGTGCCCTGGGATCCCGGGAGGGATGGAACAAAGGCTTCACAACCCCCTGGGCAGCCGATCCCGGTGTCCGGCCGGACCCTCAGGAATGGCAGGCTGGAACGGCAGGGACGAGCACAAATCCCGGGTGGCAGACGAGATGTATCGAACTCTGGAGCTGCAGTGGGAACCCCAGGAGGTCTCGGCAGGCAGGTGGGGCTACAGAGTAGCGAAGGCTCGAAGCAGTGACTGGGCAGAGCCGCGGAAGCCTGGCTCCCAGCGGGGCAGGGAAAGGCAGGCTTGGGAACCCCGGGGTTTCTCCCTGAGGCACCCGAGCAGATGGTGAACAGGTCCCTCTTTTACTAAGGTGGGGTGTTAGGGTCCCAGTGCAACAGCCGCTCCAGTGAGCAGGCTCCACTCACTGTAGAAGGAAGGCAGCTGAAAGCAGAAGCCTGCAGCGGTGACAAAATCCCTCCACAACAACGGCAGCCTCTCTCTGTCCCAACACCGAGACCACCAGCCCACCCAGGGTGTACCCAACCCCCAGGTGAAAGAGAGTAGCCAGTTGGACCCCTCCTTCTGTGGCCACGTCTTTTGTTTTTCTTAAGCATACAGTAGTTTGTTGCCCTGGCAACATATATGGGAAAAATTCTTTAAGAGAAAAAGAAAACAGGAGAACTCCTAAAACCCCCAACACTTCTCTAAATAGTTCCTACTACTATTTGCATTTCAAAGTTCTAATTTTTTGCATTTCTATAAGAAATCCTCAGAATCCATCCAGTTCAGAAGGTTTTTTTCACTCCCAGGGTAAGGCACTAGATTAAGGCCTAAGAACTGAAAGGCAACTGTTTGCTTTTAATTTCTGTGGCAGAGAATTTAGACCCACTTCTTGGAACATCTACATCAGCTTCCTATGAGGTGGTAAATTCAGAGCTGACTCAACAGAATTCATACAGCCAAGATTAACTGTGCTTTTACCAAGCTAAAGGAAGGCACTGAGCTGTGCCTTCCTAAACAGAAGCACCTACCCAGCCTGTGAAGCTAAAGATGTAGGAAAGTGCCTTCTGAGTGCAGCAGAAAGATTTCTAATGGTGATCTTCAACCATGGGAAGTTCACTTGGCAATTTAAGGGCCAAAGGTGGGATGGGAATAGTGTGAGGTGCCAAAGTGAGCATTGAAACTTGCTCACATTCATCTCTCCTGATTTTAGATGCCTCTAATAAGGGGGATCTGTCCTATTTCAGATGGTCCCTAGACTCTAGTGCTGGAAGGAGACTTGAGGGCTCATGTAGTCCATGCCTAGAGCAGCTCCATCACTACCACTGCTAAGGCTCTTATCTTGTCCCCTTCTCCATCATCATTGTTCAGACAGTTTCAAGTTATTTGGTTCTTTCTTTTAGAAAAGGTTTTCGAGACCCTTTTGTCATTCCCATTGCTGCTCCATGGTTTCTCATGAGTAGGGGCAGGATCCTATCCACGGCTTCATCACAGCACAAAGCAAGGGATTAACAAGGGATTTCTTTGAATGTGCTGTACATTTCAGAGTTAGATTTAATTTTTTCACGTGTGACATTGCCAGTTGGTCTTCATTGTCCAGGGAACTGCTGAAAATACTGAATAACCAAAGGATCACCTGGGCACCATCTTTCAGTGCATCCTTCTCTTCTGAGAGTTTATCAGTGCCTATCAATATGCTCTTCCATTTGACAGAGTTTTGAACCATTTTAAGGGCACTCTCTTTTCAGGGATTTTCCAATAAATTTTGTACTCACCTCATGATTCATCTAGATTATATTTCCATAACTTCACAGATAATATAAAAATTCTTACTGAAATCAAGCAAAGAAATAGTATCTTGGGTAAGGAGCTCACTGCAGAGGCTGTCTTAAGACTTGTGCACTTTACAGGATTAAATATATCTGATTCACTATAACCTCCTGGTAATAAAAAGAGAAGGAGCAAATATTACCATGCAATAATACACTTCATTTACCAGTTCCTCAATTTTTTTTGCTCAGGCCAAGGGAATGATGATTGCAAATAAGAATAGGAAGGAAGTTATCTGTACTATTCAGCTGTATTTGCATGTGGAAGTATTAAAGAAACCAGTCTAGGAATTGGTGTGTTAAGAACATTGTGGCAGTACTCACTACATGGAAACTAAATATATCCAAGGGTTTTTAATGTTCCTCATATATTTCTCTTACAACTCATCACCAGTGAAAGGAATAGTTAATACGAGCATAATGAACCATATCCAGGATGTTTGACAGGAAAGACTGTTCTCAGTCACTAAACCATCAATTTAAATTCTATTTTCAAACTCAGGATGGATTTTCAGGATGGATTTGTCTCATCCAGCTGGGGCTACCTAAAAGACCTGTTGTGCTGGTTTAACAGTTGTCTGCAGATGGGAGGGAGAGAGGGACAGAAGATGAGAATAGTGATTCAAGTGGTGGAGGTAGATGTCCAGAAGAGGAGGTGAATCACTCTCTAGATGCCCTTATTGACTCTCCACTGACTCAAGGGGGAACTTTGACAACTGTATTGACCATACAACTCTCTCTTGAGTTGAACCCTGTGGACCTTGTAAAGATGTTCCATTTAAGGTGTGAAATTTGTGTGCCTCATGTCAGCTCTGTCTCACTTTGATGGGAAATAAAAAGTGAATAAAACCAGTTTGACCTTTATGGATAATTAGGTTGGATGAAAAATTTCTGATGATAATTTCTAGTGATGCCATGAAGATTTTTGCCCTTTCCTTTATACCCCTGTTATACCTTTTTACAACTTCTGTATTCCTAGTGCTTTTTGCCTCCATTCTTGGACTTGTTTGTTAAGCTAAGAGACAAAACATTTTAGAAGCTTCGTAGCCAGGGATCAGTGTGCCCCAGAGCCCAAGGTCCTCTCCAGAACACATTCTGTAAACCAAGATAGAACCATCCAGGGGAAGGTTCCTTGGGGAAGGGGGCTCACTTGAGCCTCTCATTGGGGAATCTTTGATAGATCTGCTAATTAGTAACACCTATAATGATATACCCAATGTTGGGGAGGGGGTCAGAAAGAGAGAGAGACACAGGGAGACTCAGCGGGGTGCATCTCGATGCACATGACCTGGATGTGTGCACCTAAGGATCCTTAAAATAAATCCCAAGGTAAAATCCCTTTTCTCCTTCTAACCGTGTGTGACTCTTGATTTTAAGACCAGGAAAAGGCATCACTAGGACATGCTATAACTTGGGATTCCCCAAACCTCTGCTCTGCAGCAGAGCTGGATGCTGCAGTGGAGGTTTGGAAGAGCCCTTGTGGGTGCATGATGTGAGTTCCCAACCACCATTACCATAATTTTAAGGATGCATAAGCAGTATGCTGATTAACAGAGTTTAGGTAGCTGTTAGAGCCACCCCCACACCCTCCCTGGGAAGGTCCATATGAAATGTTATTCCCTTGAATGGAGGACTCCTGTAAGAGTGATTCACAGCAGAAAAGTTGAATAAAACACAAAGCTTGCTTATTTCAGTGAGTTAAATGGATGTTTACAACTGCTTTGAACTGGGAAGAGCTGCAATAAGATCACACTGTTGTCCTTTCTTCAAGCTGGCTGAGAGATCAGTTTAAGGAAAGGACAGTCCTCCAGAGCAAATGAGTTCGTGTAGAGTTTTAAAAGCACTTAGAGCGTTTCAAAAGGCCCTTGTTAAACCTGCACCTAAAAAGGCTGTAGCTATGTTTGTGGTTTACTCCCTGGCAACTCCATTTCTGAATCTGTTGTGGTCTTGTGACTGAATAAAAATAATCTTTATAATCTTGTCTGTGGTGGCCTGAGCTACGTGACAGGCTCTTTTCCTCCCAGCTCTCTGCTGAAACAGAGAACTTCCCTGAGCAGCAAAACTCTGCTCATCAACGGAGGAAAGTCAAGGAGCAACAGACACCCGAGCACCTTCTTGTCCTCCTACACCTTCCTTGATTCTCAAGATGCCTTTTTTTAATATCCTTCCACTCAGATATCAGATATCCACAGAGTTTTCACAGCACCCCCCTTCCTTTATTGCCACACCTGATTCTGTTGCTAACATCTCATGTTAATCACATGAATTATAGTGCCAGTTATGGTTTTTTTCTCATAAACCCCTGTTTTCATCTGTGCCTGGACACCTTTCCCCCTTGTTGGCTCTCTCTGTCTTCACTCTCCCCTTCCCTACCTCACTCTGCCTTGGGGCAGTTCCTTGCAGAATCAGCACTGGTTTTTTCCTAGAATCATTCAGCAAACTGACCTATTTCCCAAAGCTGATCTGGCTAATTCCTCTCACAAACCATAACTGGTTTTTCTGACCTTTAAAAGGTGTAAATGCTGAGTTACAGGTCTTTCTCATGCAACCTGGTTTTGTAGCAATGAGCCACCCAAAGTCACCATTCTTTCCACTACCACTTAACTGTACTTTCCATGTTCATTCCTGGATAAAATCTCACCCTTACTAATAAAATCTTAGTAGCTGTTATCCACCTGTGCTGAGGTTTCCTACCTGAAAGCAAATGGCTACATGAAAGATTGAGCTGGAGGACTGGAAAACGCCCCCCATCTCTGTCTCCATCATTAAAATAGCTATGGAATTAAATAGTTAGACCAAACAAGAAATTGAAGCAGATGTTGGCCAGTAAATACCTTCACCTCAAAAGAACAGATCCAATGTTTAGTGAGGAAAGGATAAAAAGGTTGGGATTTCTTTCCAGGCAATGTAATAAATGTTTTACCAGCCCAGATGGCTGCAGGGTTCAGGCAGTTATGTATCTCCAGGCATCTTGGAAAAAGGTGAAGGACTGGGGGTCTAAGGCTTTCAGACAGATTTTTCAGGAGCAAAACTCTCTTAAGTCCTTCAGAGGGCTTTGGCATGAGCTTTTCCTATTACACTGTTAAATACAGAAGATGACTTGACACTAAAGTGAAGGCAGTAAAAACCTGTGGAGCATGAAGCAGCCCCAGGGTGAGCAGAGCATTTTACCCACAGCAGCTGCTTCAGAAGTCTTACTTGTTTTCCACACCCTGTTGCATTTGGATTTGGGAAGTAATCTCCTGGCAAAGCCACGCAGCTGGCAAACCCTGCAGGAGGATTTGTCACCTGCATCACAAAGCTGCACAAAATCTTTCATGGAAGGAGCAAAGGGAGCTTTATCAGGAGAAAGGTGGCAGACTGATGGATGCAGCCATAGCAGCAGTTAAAAATGTGTCACATCTCTTCCTTAGCTTGCCTGTTAAGAGGGTTTAATTCACTGAGAATTTATAAAGGAGAAATAAGTGCCCAGCATGTAATAATCATGATAGAATACTACAGATAGTTTAAATCTGTTTTTTCTATAGTCTATCACAATTAATTCTCAGGTTACTAACAGGAAATAATTTCTGTGGAAATGGCTGAAGTAAAACTAAATAAAGTGTGATATTTCTTTGATAATTTCCACTTTTCCACTGGCATTTGGAAGAATGTCACTGAAGCATGTCACACTCAGACAATTTAGAAACAAGGGAACCTTTTCCAAACCTGCCAGCCTCACCCTCATGTTTTAGGTTTGATTTTTTTTTTTTAAATCAAGCTGTCCATTCTTCACAAGATCAGCTGTGATTCAGAGAAACTGCAAACACGCTTCCATCAGCACCAAATACAGTGTGGCTTTATCATCACTGACAGAAGACCCCTGAAAAGCCAAAAGGATAAGCCAAAAGGATAAACCTTTTTTTTTTTTTTTTGCAGGTAGAGCCCACAGATGTTGCCTGAGATCCATTGTCACACATCAGACATTTATTCCACAGTCATGGTCCCTCTCTAATACCTGTCCAGCCACAGATTTGGGGCTCAGCACCTGCACAAACCTGTTCAAGTCTCCCCATTTCTACTGACCTCTGCTGTAGTGAAACGGGAAAGAGCTCTGGAGCCAGGAGCTCTGATGTGTCAAACCACTTCCTACACATGATGGCACGCTCTGCCACACCGAGCACTGAGTTTGGTTTCCTGGATAAAAGACTAATACCTGAACAGAAAGCAGCCTTTCTTCTTTCCTGTGGAGCCAGCAAAACGATGATTTGCTGACCAAAGCCCTCGCTGCACACGTAGGTGATACTCCCAGACAGACTCATCAGGCAGTAACCAGATCTTTGGCTTGGTTGGCAACAGCTCATCACTTCTGAGAAACTTCATCCTCAGAGGTGCAGAGAAAAGATGTGGACAAGTCCCATGGAACTCAAGTGGCTTTTGATGTGGCTCTTGTTTGGATTCATCAAGGGGCTCAAGCCAGGTAAAGGACTCTTTTTGCCTTTTGGGAAGGGAAAATATGATTTGGGGTTTTTTGGTGGCTGTTAGAGGGTGTTCACAACGTCCTGACTCCTTTCAGCAAGGGAAAGATGTTAAGGAGCTTAAGGAATTTATTATTCTAAGGAAATGAGAGAAATGGGTTTTGTGCCCACAAACTGTCAACTGCAGAAAATCCAGAGCTTTAGAGGATATTTTTTGTCTGACTAATATATGTATCCTCCAACCCATCACTGGAACAGTGGGAAGATCAAAGCAGCCTGAGGCAGCCCTTTGAATTTGCTTTTTCCATTTTGCTTGTAACTTTAGGAAACATAAAAATAGACACCGAAATGCCAGTACCCCTGTAGGTAAAATTGATGGCAATGCTATTAGTTAAAAGATACCATCCAAATTTGCTGTGGGTACTATAGACATGAAATATTTTTTCAGCCATGGCTCTCAATCAGCAGTGCCTATAAACTGTGAATGGAGACAGCTAATCCAATTCAGCATAATTTGACACATTTATAAATGGTGACACTGCTTAGATTTGGCTTATTGTTGTGACAAGTGTGTGCACTGAGAAATGGTCTGGTGATACATTAGTGTATTTAAATTTAAACTGCCTTTTTCAAAGGAGGGGAAAAAATATCTGCCATTTTCAGTGCTCCATAAATGTGATATTTCCTTCTGTGTCTGATGATGATGTCCAGGCTGAGAGGAATGAACAGACACAGCCTAAGGC
Source organism: Aphelocoma coerulescens (assembly GCF_041296385.1). NCBI lineage: Eukaryota > Metazoa > Chordata > Aves > Passeriformes > Corvidae > Aphelocoma > Aphelocoma coerulescens. The sequence goes on along the minus strand of NC_091014.1, from coordinate 4,275,952 downwards.
AGGCTCTCAGATATGCTGGTAGTGTAACTGCTGATGGATCATCTTGAGCAGGGCTGGGAATTTTCCTTGGGGCTGGCCATCTCAAGGGAAGAGTGTGTTGCTAATGACCAAACTCATTAATGCAGGAAGGACCTTCACAAATGTTGAAGCCCCAGGTGATTTTATTCTTGTCATTTTGCCAGTAAATGCTGCACCTTCTCCTGCATGGGGCATTTTCACTGCCAGATGAGGTGCCAGAGCCCACAGGAAGCGTTTGGTGCTGCGTGCAGGAGCAGCACCGTGAGATGCTCAGCCAGAGATGTGTCAGTGGGATCAGTTCTGGGATGAGTCAGGTCCCCCAGATCACACTTTCTGTATTACTGTGCCTGGAACATGTTGTGAAATTTCTTGCAGGCAGATCTCGTTTATCAGAAATCTTTCTGGTTTTTTGGAAAAAAAATCGAGCCGTGTCAGAGCAGTTGCATTTTATGGTATTTGATGTGATTTTATTCACCCCTGAATGAATAAATGCCTAGTATTGCATTCTCTACTGTATTTCTAAGCTCTTCTTTCCTCAGCTTCCTGTACTTATTTTCAAAGTCTCTCTCAAAGTTTAAAGATAATATTTATATATATATTTGCAATTTCTTCCTGAAAATAATATGCTAAAGTAGAAACACCACCTTTGACCAATTTAGGGGTTTTTAATCATGGACACACCCAAGGTGTTGTGTTGTGGCTGTAAGACCCGTTGGTTTTAATTCCTTAAGGGAGGATCAACAAGGAGATCTAGGGATAGACATAAGCAAAGCAAAGGGAAAGAGGCTGGGTCAAAATGGCCAAAAATCAACCAGGCCTCAGCCCATACAGTGCTTTTTTTATTATTTTGGCTCAGTCTTTTCAGCTCATCCCAGCACTGCAAGTTTAGGTTTTTAAATAGATCCAGCCCCAGATGGTGTTTGGCAAAATGCACTATCAGGAATAAATGTAATTAGAGGAAAAAGAAAATAAAAAGCCTTTGTTTTACAGAACAGTTTCACTGATGGTTCTCAAAGTGTTTTGAGAGGGCAAAGTCCTGGGGGATTGGGGAAGTTAAGGCATGGGATGATCATTTATTAATTTACTAAAAATTAAACTACACCTTAGTACTAAAAATAAGAGAAATGCTGATTTTCCTGTGAGGAGCATCTCCTTTATCTCCCTTACTCTGCACAGCTGCCTAGAAACTGTAGGCATGTGTGAAGCCTGAAGTGAGGGTCAAACACGAGGTAAAAGCTGTGCTCCTACAACCTTTCCATCTTGCTGTTCATCATACAGGGATACACTGAGTAGATTTTCAAGTTAAACCTGGAAAGGATTAAAACTCACAAAAGAAGGAATTTCATTCAAGTGAATCTCATTCACACAAGATGGGTACCAAATCTCAGTCATGTAAATGAGAGGAATTTCTTTCCCATTATACTTGCATATTAGTGCTGGCTCCCATGGATTTGAAATGCAATGCTGAATACATTAAAGTTGTCAAACATGGACAACTGATTCCTGTAAGGTCAACTAGAGAGCAAATACCTTTATAAACCTTTCAGCTACAGTGGCCCTCAGCAACAAAGGGCTCAATATACAGCTGCAATTTAAAAAATGTTAAAAAAAAAGTTTTAAAAGTTTGATCCTGCTGAGGAAGAGCAGGATAGATATTACAGACAGAGATCCTGCAGTACCTGCTTCTTCAGCTGGTTGAATTGTTTTCCCACCTCATCAGAGATGAGATGTTATGTCCTTTTTCCTTCTATTGCAGAAAAAAATCCACTCTGTATGTACTTCTAGAAAGCCACTGCTTCTGCCTTTGTTCCCTGTTGCCTTCAGAGTGCTGTTATTTTGGTTCCCCTACATCCTCGATGTTCAGCTATGTCTGCCCTGTTTTCCCTGTTGCATTAATGCTGTCTTCACAGCCCAGCTTCTGGGGACTTTCTACTCACGGATTCCATTCCCTGACCTTGGTCCTGAATTTTGGAACAACGTGGCTCACTGAGTCTTTGCTCCATCTCCTCCAACACTTCCCCAAAACTCACATTTCCAAAGTCCTTCCGTGGCTTTCCTCACTTGGGTCCCTATTCCTCAGCCCTGCCAGGGGAGCAGCACTCTGTCACCTGCTGCTTTTTCTTGATGTTCTTGATTTGTAAAGTGTGAACCCTCACATGAAGAATATCTTACCCTCTCTATGTGGAAAAATATTTCATGCATGACAAGGTCAGAAAAATTCTTGCCACGTGTAGAAAATTTCCATCACACTTTTGGGGGAAAAGTTCCATGACCATGCTAAGTCCCTAAGTCAGGTGAGATGAGTCCTTAGGCCACATTTGAAATAGAAATTTCCCCAATAGACCTTTTTTTTTTTTTTTCACTTTCCCAAGACTGGGACACACACTTGTTAGACCATTCAATTATTTTCAGAGAGGATATTCTCTACTGCCCTTTCAGCCCTACAAAAGGCAAGGCTGAGAAAGCTCCAGACAAAGGAAAGAGTCTGAATCCTCTGCTGCTGTTTAAAAAGATAATTTTTTGTTTCCTTTTAGATGAGAACACCAAAGACGTGTGTGTTACTGAGGTTGTCTCTTTAAGCAAAAATGTCACACACCAAAACAAGGCGTTCACATATGATATTCTCAAGACTTGGCTCTGTTCTGCTACAAAACCATGTGCCGTGGTTGCATTTAGAGAATCTGAGCTCTGCGGCTTTACCGCGGAACCAAGGATGTTATAAACACCCAGAAACAAAAACAAACGTTCCCCATTCTCCACTTCGTGCACTTTCTATGCAGTGCACTGTGCCCAGGCTAGTTTTCCTCCCTCTCCCTCTTTCCTAATGTTCCCACTTCCGATTCCACATTTTGAGTCCAAGTCCCCAACCCAGCGTCCCTGCTAGGGCAGGTGTGAGATCCATCAATGCATCAGGCAAACCACTCTGATTATCAGCGTGAGCATGGAAGAATGTTCTCCCACCCCTGCAGCTGATAAAAAGAAAGAAGCACATTTAAGCTTTGCTTTGGAGAAGGTAAATTAGGTGTCTGCTGTGCTCTAGAGAGGTTTGCCCAGCTCCACTTCTCATAGGAGCTAAGAAGGCACATGCCTGAGGCTAAATTATGCTTAGCATCAGAAAGCTTAGTCCACTGTCCAACCAAGTTTAGCCTTGCTGTATATGGAAATTTTTTGCATTAGATTCTACTGCCTTGGTCAATGGCAAATAGCTGGTCAGCAGGATTAAGCCAAGAGATAAGACAAGTGCATTTCTCCCAAACCCAGTTTTCTATGGTCCTAGAGCTCCTGCCAGTTCATATTCCAGTTTATTTTACATTGTCTTTCCAACAGAGGCATTTTCTGGTACAGCAAACTCAGCAGGCACTGAACTGCCAAATCCTTAGAACAAGACATTCCTCTTCTCCACTGCTGGGAATATTCAAACCCACTTCCTGCCCTGTAAGGCTGATCTCTCCTTCATTGCTGTTTGTATTAAAACTTGTGCCTGGTCATTTCATCTCCACTGTATTTCTGTCACTTACTCTGCAGACTCACTACTACTCAAATTATATTTTAAGATAATCTCTCTATAATCTAAGGTACAGCTAATTAAAAATCTCACCGGCAAATTACAGTAAAGTTGGGGTCTGTACCCCAACTCCACAGCTGGGATCTCTTCCCATCTTGCAAATCCACATAAGCAATAAATGACATTAATAGGAGGGGAAAGAATCCTGCATAGCTGAGGCTTGCTTGTTAAAGGATCCTTTGGGGATAAGTTTTAAAGTTAGAAAAAGTTCATTACCATTTCAGTCCTGTTGTTGGTATCAACTCCTTCGCTTTGCCTGTATCAGTTTCATCTTCAGGAGACTGCACCATTCAGAGAGCACAGTTTCACACAGCACATAAATCCCCAGGGCTGATTTAACTTTTCAGGCACAGCTGGGGAAATATCTTCATTTCGGTCTGGTTTGATTTGTTGGTGTCTCTGGGGAGAGGTGCTCTTCATCTCTGAACTGGGCAGGTGTGTGCAGTGCCTGGTTTCTTCCACTGCTTCTGCCCAAGTCTTCAGAACATCCAGCTTCTACCAATCCCATTTTACTGCCTTTGTAGTAAGGGGAAAATCGTCCTGTTTTTGCACCTTGCTATTTTAACTCGACATCAGAATAGTGTCAGCACTGGTGACACATGGCCATGTGATGGAGGAAGTTCTGAGTTTAGGTTATTGTGGTGTGACTCACCGTCTGTGTTTTACCTAGGTCTAAAAATACCTGTTACAAATTTTCCCCACTCACTTCTTGTGGACTAAAGGTGTTGTTCTGATGCTTCATCTAACACTGCTCTGCCAACTCAGACATGGAAGAGAAACAGGCAGGAGGGTTTCATGAAGCCTTGTACTGCCAGCACACCCACTAAGAGCAGTTCTGTGGTTGGGTGAGTGACGTATTTGAATGGGAAGCGTGAGGGAAGAAACCTAAAAGAACTGCTGCTGATTTAGCTGCTGGGTTTCTTTCCCTCAATATCTCCTGTGTGGTATCTGACAGCTCATGTGGAAATCCCAGAGGCCCTGAGACATCTTAAATGGCATCAGACATCCTAGCTCACACCTATCTGTTGGCTCAGATGACAGAGCTTGAAGGTCTCAAAAAGCTTATCAAACTTAATTTGGGGAGCACTCCAGAAGAAACAATACTACTTTAAAATTTTTATGTTTCATGGCTATTGTCTGAATTCACAAGTCTCCTTCTAATTCCAAGGAATTGGAATTCTAATTCCATCCACTCCATCATAATAATTGAAACCACCTCCAGAATTTCCACAAATGCTATAGGCACCAAAAATCCATTGATATGGGGAGAAACAGAAATTCACATCTGCCTTAGGAGAGCTATGTGTTCTCATAATTCTGCAGCTGACAGAAGGGCTAAATCCCCATGAACACAATTACACCAACCTCTCTGGCCCATTTAGTACCTCTAAGTGAAGAGAAATGGAGTCCCAGGACACTTTTGGGGTGTGGGAAGTGAGAATGGTAGGTAGGAGCTGATGAATTTTGTGAATGAAGGAAAGAGAGAACAGTGGACATCAGGATAGAAAGAGAAGGAAATAGTGGTACACAACACCTTGTCATGGGGATGAAAAATTGGAGTATGTGGGAAGGGAAAATGAGGAGGCAAACAAAACCTCGAGATCTCAAGGCAATGTGAGGGCAATATTTTCAACAAGTAATAGCAGGAGTGCAACCCTGGAGCAGCTATGGAGGGATGCAGAATCCAGGGAAAGCTGGGCTGTGCAAAATTGAGCCACCACAGGCTGTGAGGCAGCCTGTGTTATGCCCAGATGTGCTGGCCTTTTTAAAGATTATTATTTTCATGTCAGGTGAACTCAAATTGATTGACCAATTCCCAACAAAACAGCAAAACAGCAAAAGAAACCCTCAAACCAAACCAAAAAACAAACAAACAAACAAACAAAAATCCACCAAAAATAAAAAACCCACAAAAAAGCAAAATTAAAAATAAAAAAAAGCAAAGCTATTCTTTGCTAAAAATGTAAAAAGTCGGAAATCTAATGAAGGAGCATACTTACCCTGCCATTCCCTATTTCCTGGCTTCTTCCCATCCCTTGGCTCTTTTACCACTCATGCAACAATGATGTTGATTTTTTAGGGGCAAACCATGCAGTTTCCTTGGGCACAGAGATGGAATGAAGTTTTAGGCACGATTCACTCCAGAGGTCAGTACTGTGCAGACCTCACCAGGTCTGCATCCTCTCTGCAGTCTTCCCACATTATTCCAGGAGGTCCCATGACATGAAACTGAAGAAAGACATGGAGATGCTGGAACATGTCCAGAGAAGGGCAGTGGAGCTGGGGAAGGGTCTGGAGCACAAGTCTGATGGGATCTGGGGGGCTCAGCCTGGAGAAAAGCAGGCTCAGGGAGGACCTTTTCACTCCCTACAACTCCCTGGCAGGATGGTGCATGGGTTACATGCTGAGTGCCCACTTTTTCTAGAAAGATGAGTAAAAACCTAATAAAGAGAAGCACCTCTGAAGGTATATAAGATATTTTGAGACAATTCAGAGTAATCATAGCGAAGGGTATCTTGCAATATCCATATTCATGCACGGCTCCTCACCAGTGTGAGGACTGGTACAATAAACCCAAAAGCCAATGACTTTGATATCAAACACATTGGTGAGGAGCTCTAGTATGGGAGGAGAAGCCAATGTTTTGAAAGGTTATGAATGGTTACTAAGGAGAAGGTTCTTGAAAACGGAAGCAAAATATTTGATGTAACAATGAAGCAGCTAAAAGTTAAGGGGAGGCAGGCAGAAGGTCACAACAAGACCTGGGAAAGTCATCTTTCAAAATTCTTTGTGGATCAGGGAAAGGAAAATGGTTGTAAAGGCCAAAGAAGATACTGCAGTTATTTAGATGTGAGAAGACAAGAATTTGAGCAATATGGATGAAATTAAAAGGCTGGATCCGAGGAAGGTTGTGCGTGATGCAGCTGCAACGTGGATGTTCACCATCTCCCAAGTGCACCATTTCTGCACAATCCCTGTCTGATGTGTGCAGGTTCAGAAGAACCCAACATTTAATCATCAATTAAAAGAATGCTTCCCCTTTATGATGAGTAGGTTAAATGTTGTGGGTTTTCTTAAGAAGAGACTAATGAGTTGTAGGTTTGAGTGCCTTGTGCTGAGATTCAGATCTGCAATCTGCTTCAAAGAGGCTTTTGAAGTCTTGAGGGAAACAAGCTTTTAGCTTTCAGGGAAAGTGAGAGTACATGATCTCAGCTTGCTGCTGATCTGATAACTTTTTAATTTTAATCACCCTGACAGTCTGTGGTAAAACATGTGGTTAACTATTTCGGGTGCAGTCACTTCTCTCAAAGCCACAGTCTGCTGTAGTTTACAAGGCAAATCCTTTGATAACACAAAGGTACAAGGGGATTGAAACAACCCTTATGCAGATTAGCTGTTAAACTATGCTCACATACTTTTCATTGTTGCCTTCTTCAGACTTTGTGACTTTTATTAAACAGCACGACAATGTAAAGTAAAAAGGGCAGAAAATAGCAAAGTGAGGAAATGAAAGAAAAGGGCATTGCAGGGCTGGGAGTCGCTGGTTGAGTCGCTGTTGGTCTTTCAAGGAGAAGGCACTTTGGGAGTCAAGGGCAGACTCCAAATGATGAACAGCTGTCAGGGACCCAAGGGCCTTCCACAGTCATTCCTGCTGGTTGCTAAGGCTGCATTAATTATGGCTGCAGAAAATGTGAGGATATGGTGACTAAGAAATTTCAGTCCTAATAGCTGTTACTGTTGTGCATAAGCATAAAGGACCCTGGATCATGCACCCAAAGATCCAGAGTGCCAGCCCTGGTGCAACCAGACTGATCTTTTACTTTCTCAGCCTTTAGGCCTTAAATAATCATTAAGTCGTGCCTTTATCAACTTCTAGGTCTCCAGCTCAGCTTGAGCAGGCTTTTCAAGTGCACTGAAATGATCTAACTTAATTCATTCCAACTGATTGAGAAGTATATTTAGATATGATTTGCTGATGACACGACACTTCACGTCTTTGTTTTGGGACAAGATATATTTAGGTTTACAAACTTATTCCACAGTAAGCTGCTCTTTGGTGTCCTCAGACAGAACTGAGTCTACGCCCATTCCAAATCTTTGCTTGTAGATGATTGCAACTTTTAATTGCTTGCTTTTGCCTATTGTGCCTCATTCCACAGACTCAGGGCAGCACGCTCTGGTGCAGGCAGCTGCTCTCCAAAATGAGTGTATACAGCTTCATTAAGAAAATATTGATAGTGTTTCATGTTGCCCATCTGCTGGACATGTCTGGTATTGAGAATGGGGAAGTTCTTGATGCATAAAGCAGAATGCCAGGCTGTCCTGATTCTCAGGCTTTCTATTTGCAGAGCTATGCCCACGTCTTCCAACAACTGAATTTGTTGATGTTACTGCTGAAATGTATCCACTACAGACCAAACTGTACTATGAGTGTCACCCTGGCTATTACAGAGAAGGTGGTGCATACCCAGGAATTCAGTGTAAGAGTGAACAGCAGGGTGCTGTTTGGAAATACGGGGTATTTAAATGCCTTGGTGAGTGAGTGTTGTCTTTTTTCTATACACAGAGGTGTTTTTCCAACGTGTTACTTGGTATAAAACACAACTGGGCATTAACAAAAGATCTTTCATGCTTATCTCTCTAAGTTAAAACTTGAATCAGTTCTATCCCACCTCTAAAAGTTTGAGTGCTCTGGCTTTGTTCTGCTATTTGTCCTGCTGTAACTCAGCAATTGTAACTTCTCCACAGTTAAGAAAAATTTTTCATCAATGGCTCCCATGATGGAGTTAGAACTTACACAGAAGCCAGAAAGAGAACCAAGGAGCCCTGCACCCCAGAAGCAAGAAGAACTTTCAGAGTTCAGGCAAAAAGGTAAATAAGAACTCATTCAATACTGTAACACTTCTCCTGCTGATTTCCATGGAGTGGTGTGAAAATGGTAATATTTAATTGTTTTGCAGACAGAGGGAAAGAAACAATTGCTGTAATATCTTGGCTGAACAAGTGATATGGTGTAAGCAAATGAGTATTTTATGTCCTGACCAAGAATTAGAAAGGCTTGGTATATCCTGCTTGTCTGTATTTTCTAAGAGCACAAGATTTTCAAGAACAAAAGCAGTATGCAAAATCCGTCTGCTTTAACTGTGTGCTGCCTTGTGCTCCCACAGATTTCTGTGGTCCTCCCAAGACTATTCCACATGCCTTCATAAGGCTGCCTCAACAGCATTACGTGGGACAAGTCTTACATTTCAGATGCCAGGCAGGTTATGATAAGAGACCCCCCACCTTTGGCAGCAGGACGTGCAAGAAGGTGAACGGCAAAGTCATCTGGACACCTCTTGATATGAGATGCACCAATGACAGCAACCAGTGGCCACCACAGACCATTGGGCCAGGTAAGATGGTTGTGATTACACCACATCAGTGTCATTACCTGCTCATGGGGGGGGGTCCAGACCCCACAACTGCTGTGGGGAGAGTAGGAGCTTCAAAAAAGTTTACTGAAGAAGCCCTGCTGCTGACTCTGAGGGGAAAAAAATATCTCCCGTGTGTATTTAAATGTCTTCACAGAAAGGGGTTTAAATGATGATAAATCTTTCCTTAACCTCAGATTTTGGCAACAGTTTAAGGAATCACTCTATCCTGCAAGTTTTATTGAAGACAAATCAGATGTATTTATATAAAAATGAATATTTATTAAGACAAATGAACAGACAGGAGATAACAGATGAAAGATCTTAATCAGATTTACTCACTACGGAGTATAAAACTTTAAGAACTACTAGTAGATTATAGCATAACATAACACAGTGCACTGGATCAAGGTACCTATATTAAAGCCAGCAAAAGAAATAGTATTGATTAGGAGTCAAATGTAATTTACCACTAAAATGACAATAATCTACACAGATTCCTTCACTTAATCACTTAGGAAGTAACTGTGAAATAGATGTCCCTACTTACAGGAGAAACTCTACACGTTTCCAGGAACATGTACAGATTTCTGCCTTGTGAAATTTTTCTGTGGCTTTTATAGCTGTCAGTTAGAAATTGAGCCTATCTTGTCAGATCTTCAAAAGTAGGATGTTTATTGGCAGTTGGGGGATGCCAGACCAGTGTTAACTCCATGTGGCCAAAATAACTCACTACAAGACAGCTTGTCCTGTTTATCTGACTGCTTAACAAACAGTGGATAAGCTCTTGTGGGGGGTAAGATGCCCTGCTACAAGGTGGACACACGCAGCTGTCCATACCCTTTGCAGTCCTCAGGCTTCCAGTACCCTCCCAAACTCCTCTGAGGCAGTGAAGTGCAATGGGATGAAATTTAAAGAGTTGGAAGCCAATGCAAAGACAGTAAGAGAGGACTTTTCCTTCCAACAGACTGGGAAAAAAAAGGCTTTTCACCAGTACTTCCTTTAAGAGGAAATTGATCATGCAGAACTGTAGATGTCTACTGCACAGATGGCCACATCTGAGCTGGGCTGGCTTTAAAACCAACAGAGGGAATAGGTGTTGATGGTGCTCTGTCAGCTGCTCTATTTTACACCTATTTGAGATGAAATGAGCCCTGTGAAGCCTTGTTTCTGCCCAGTGCCTACAGCTGAGCCTCGGTGACTACCTCAGAGGCCACATCTGTGTAACAGTGGGTGAGAAGCCTTCTGGCCCTTGTGACCTTACCAGACCACTGCACACCCTGTTTCAGCATCAACCCAGGACTTTCTCCCCTATTTCATAGATCTGTTTCCCTGTGGTGCCTGGTTCAGAGTGTTCCAGGTACAGTAATCACAATTTGTTGTCTGGTCTTTCCTCTTCCATCACAACACCAGACTTTTTTCCATTGAAAATATCACTTGGTGCTATCAGGATGAAGGAACTTCTTGCTGTGATGGAAATAACCCACCAACAAACCAGCCCCAGAAAATAATACAGCCTTTTGGAATTACAAGTATTTTAAAATTACAAATATCTTAAAATTTTTAAACTAGGATTGTGAAAAACATGAGACTGGACAATAAAAAAAAAAACCCTTGGCCTTTAATTCAGCAGAACAATAATTCCAGTTTCCTGCAAAATGCTCTCAAACCTGAGCAAGATCATGTCCTGGCAATTAGAGCACCAAATATTTATTCCCCTAAAGTGTTGCCTTTGTCTTGGTTATGATGTGATGTCTATAATGAAGTTGAATAAAGAATATACTCCCCTTTCTCAGTTCTCCTTCAGCATTCAGCCCAAAGAAATTTATCTATTACAGGACATCCTGTGAAAAATCTGTCAATATCTGATACTGGGGGAAGTTCAGAGCTTCCTTTTCAGGATAAGAGAGAAATTCAATTAATTTCTTGCAGCAGGGAAGTTTTGGCTTATATTTCTGGGCAAAAACAGGTCCTGGCTGAAACCATGTTTCCAAATCCTAACTTGGCACCTTGAAAGTAATCCTTCCAGTCTCATATGAAATAAAGATCTTGATGGATCCCATTCCAGTTCACTTCATGCCCACCATTAACAGGTATCAGATCAGCACATATGTTGATATCTAGGCTGGAAAGATCTACTGATGGCCAAGAAACAAACTTGGCAATTTTTAAGTGTTCTGTGCAGAGGGAGAGCTGTCAGATTCTACCCTTGGCACTGCTTTGGTGCTGGAACAAGCTGGCTCTTTGCCTGCCTCTGTCCTCATCACTGCTCTGGTGTTCTTCATCTGAAGAGAGAATTGATACAAAAATCAAGAATTTCTCTCTCTTCATAGGTTTGACTCTTCTGTCCACTTTCTCTTCCTCATCGAGGACACTGCCAGTGACAGGTATGCCATTTTCTTAAAAACTTCATCACCCAGAGCACTTCCTGGGTCTTTCAGTTTGTTGTTCTATTCCAAAGAGATCCATTTCTGTTGGAAGAGCTACTAAATATGCTGCAAGACACATCTATATCCATGTATTGTGTGAGAAGTTAGTGAAGACAGTATAAACTGATTGTTTAAGCACTTAAGCTTTTATAAAGAAATTTTCAAAGACTCATGTAAATGTAATGTAAATGTAAAAGAAAATGGATCAACCAAAAGCCTGTTTTTTAAATGGAGCCATTTTCAGACTATTCTCTGAGACTTTCTGTGAATTCAGTGAACCACTTCAACTGGAAAAACGCAGGGGAAAAATAAGTAAATATTTAAATGCTAAGTTTTTTTTCTCATTTTCAAAGGAATAAAAAAAGATGGGCAAATAGAACATTACTTCACAGCTAAACCGGTGCATTTAGATCAGTCTGAAGTGATTTTCTTCTCTCCCTTCCCCATTTTCCACTCAGCCATTAGCTGATGAAATAGAAATTGTGTCTTACTGTGCACATGCTCAAGCCTTTGCACAAGGGCTCTTGATTCCAGCTGGAGTCTGTCGAAAACTGTAGTGCACATTATGATGAGGAGGAATAATGGAGTGAGATGAAGGAAGGAAAGGAGGAGTTTTGCAAACCAGAGGCCACAACATCAGTAGTCCCTGGTTATTTGGCTGTGGTCGATCTCTAGTTGCCCAAGTCCCCTCTGGCTGGGTCCTTGAAGCAATGGGGAAACATGGAAAAATTCCTGCCTCTGGGCACAGGGGCAAGATGAGGCCCTATCCCTGATCTTGCGTGTTTCTCCCAGCTGGCGTAAATGCAATAAATAAGATAACTCCAAGTGCTAACCATATTGATTTTCTGGTTTTACAGCTATCTGGTTTGCTCTGCTTATCATTCCCACTGTCTTGGTGTGACTCACCAAGCAGACAATAAGGTAAGTGGAACACAACAAGGAAAATGTGAAATCTACCCAAAAAATCCCTAGAGGTGGAAGAGTTATCAACTGGATCAGCCTCTCCCTATTGCACTACTTAGATTTCTGGACACCTTCTTTGATGTTAAATATGACCCTGGATTTTGGGATTGTCTGATTCAGCTGTTAAATACTGGCACAAGAAAAGGAGGAATCAGAGCTTTTGAAATAAAAAATCTCAGAACAAGTTGCCCAGAGAGTTTGTGAACTCCTCATCCCTGGAGGTGCCCAGGGCCAGGTTGGATGGGGCTTGGAGCAACCTGGTCTAGTGAAACGTGTCCCTTCCCATGGCAGGGGGGTGGAACAAGATGGGCTTTAAGGTGCCTTCCAACCCAAATCATTCTGTGATTCTATAATTCTAAAAAGCTGGACAAATTCTTTGTCCCAGACATTGTGGAGCTGAGAATGGCAGTTCAAATAATGAGTGGGAGATTAATTCTGTGGGAAATTTAAGGTTAATTATGCAAATATGTTGTTTCAGATAGATTATGCAATCAGTCTTTTTCTCTCTGGCCAAACTGTAGGAAGTCTGGGGGAGCATCTGCCACCACAACCACATAATTCTGTTTCCTTCATCCCCCTGATTTCAGAGCTGTGTCGTGACAACTTTGTACTTCAGGTTTATTTCAGTCTGGCCTCCTCCCTTTTTCTGTTACTACACTGAGGTGCACCAAGGCCACTCCTGTTCACAGGATCCCCAGCCTAGTTAAGCCAAGATGTCCCTATCTGACATTTGGGAATTCTCCTCTCTCTTTGCTAATCTTTGTCCTCATTTCTCTTCATGTTCCTTACTAATTACTGATACTTCTTAGCTGAATGGGGTTTTTTCTTGAAAAGTGAGAAGGGAGGACCTCATGAAATCACATCAGAAGTGGATTTTTGTCAGTTCATGACTAGGTAAAGCCATATAAAATGTAAACAGTGCTTTGAAATATGCTTTAGTGAAGATGGTCAACTATGGTGCAGATTGCCTGGGCCATTGTAGGATTTCTGAAAATGGTTAGGTGAAAAAGTGTCAAGAATGATCTACATTTTACTGGCTCTGTGGTGGAACAAATGGTGAAATAGCCAATCCCAGATGAAATAGTAACTGACAAATGAAAGAGTAACTGAGATCCTAAATGGTGTCTTCTGCAAAAAATACTCTGTTGTTTCTCATAGTAAATATAGAAGAAGCCATAGAAAACCTGCTTCTTCCCACCTGTAGTAAAGTCTTTTTCCCATTGTAGGGAAGACTTCTCAGGGAATTGTGGCATTCAGATGCAAACTCATGGAATTAATGACTTGCCACAGAAGAAACCAGATTGTACCAGCGACTCCAAGAGCAGCAGTGCCAAATGAGGAGAAAGCCTGGACACTCAAATCCAACATGTGAAGGAGGCAGAAGATGTTATGGCTTAATTGTTACAGGGACAGTGTGACTTTCCACCTGCAGAGTGCTGGGAGGAGGAGGGTATCCTATCACTGACAGATGGGGAAAGAGCCCTGCCTGAAACTGCTTCCCAAACCCACTTCTCCTCCTCCTACCATGCAGCAGATGTATTTCTTATACAGCTGCAGCCCATCCCAAGTGACCAGGAGTACATATGGACCCCTGTCCCAAGCACATTAGATGGTGCCACCATCATTTCAGCCCACACCCCACCCTCCCCACAAACAAAGCTGCTTTGCTGGACACCTGATGTCCCCCTGCCTCTTCCCCACCCAGGTGGGTCAAGTGTAGGCCCACTTTTCCCCTTCTCAAAGTGTTCCCTTTCAAAATTAAACCTGTTCATCCCCTGCACTGCAGCTGAAAATGTGACTGGACTCCCTTACAGTTCACTATATACATGCATTCCTCATCACTCCCCTCTTCCCAATTATTTTGGATTAGTCCTTTCCACAACAGTTCCTGCATCATTCCTCCAGCTCAGACAAGGATGCTGCAGATCCTGGCAGCTGATTAATTTGACAAGTCCTTTTGTAGCTGCAGAGCATGAGACAACCCAGTGCAAAGGCAGCTGAGGACAGGCTCAAGCACACACAGTACTTGACGTGTCCTTGTATTATTGGGAATCTGTGAGGTCTGGATGTTCTTCTGCTTCTTTTTAGCCACGCTCAGCCCAGTAAGATGGGCTTCACCTGGCTGAATGCAAGTATCTGTGTCTGAGGCAGGCAGTGGGGAGGAATAAGAGCCTTTGGAGAGCAGCTCATCTCACCCTGTTGCCTAAGTAGATATAATAATAAATATATACTATATATAGTAATAAATGTTTTATTATGATGTAATATATGTAGGTGAATGTGTATTTATTTATACACACACAGAGATACATAGTTACTGATGTGTATATACAGGTCAAATGACTCAGGGTCATGACCTGTTTCTCTGCATTGACTTTAACAATGCCCAGATTGACCAGATTAACTGCAGATGCTTACATGGCATATGACAAAAGCCAAATGGGATGGATCCCTTCCTTATAACTCAGAAGACATGAGGAGGTCTTGGTCTAGTTTTCTGGTTTGAGATAGAATGTATGTGTCATTGCTTTACTGGTTAGTATTCCTGTTGAGTTATTCTCACTCTGTAGCCTTGATATTTATATTTCCCATGGCCTTTTTTATTCCTGTTGGAATAGGACTTATTTGTACTACATAATTTTATCACGTGAACCCTCAGTAAGTTCACGGATAACATCAAGTATGCTGGAAATGTCGATCTGCTGGAAGGTAGGAAGGATCTGCAGAAGGATCTGGACAGGCTGGATCAATGGTACGAGGCCGACAGAATGAGGTTCAACAAGCCCAAGTGCTGGGTCCTACACTTCAGCCACAATAACCCCAGGCAGTGCTACAGGCTGGGGAAAAGTGGCTGGAAAGTGTCCCAGTGGGAAAGGACCAGGGGATGCTGGTGACAGCAGCTGAACATGAGCTGGCTGTGCCCAAGTGGTCAAGAAGGCCAGTGGCATCATGGCTTGTAACAACAGTAGTGTGGCCAGCAGGACCGGGCAGTGATTGTCCTCTTGTACTCGGCACTGGTGAGGTCACACCTCAAGTCCTGTGTCCAGTTCTGGGCCCTCCAGTTCAGGAAAGACATTGAGGTGCTGGAGTGAGTCCAGAGAAGGGAACAGAGCTGGGGAAGGGTGTGGAGGCTAAGTTCTATGAGGAGTGGCTGAGGGAGCTGGGGTTGTTTATTGTGGAAAAAAGCAGGCTCAGGAGAGACTTTATTGCTCTCTGCAACTCCCTGACAGGAGGGTGCAGCCAGATGAGGGTCTGTCATTTCTCCCAGGCAACCAGCAACTGGATGAGAGGACAAAGTCTCAGGCTGCCCCAGGGGAGGTTCAAATTGGACCTCAGGAAGAATTTCTTCACAGAAAGGGTAGTTAAGCATTGGAATGGGATGCCCAGGGAGGGTGTGGAATCACCATCCCTGGAGGTGCTCAAGAAATGACTCGACAGGACACTTGGTGCCACAAGGTGGTCAAAGATTGGACTCATCATCTTGGAGGTCTTTTCCAACCTAACTGATCCTGTGATTCTGTGATATGGCCCTTCACTCTGAGTGAGAAGGAGGGTTTGAAGAG